>NC_063435.1:9141147-9441147 GCF_020379485.1 Brassica napus | reverse complement strand
TGACAAAAAAAAACACTAAGGTTTTAAAAAATAAATAAAAACTATGATTTTGCCAATCAACAATTACAAAACAGTGTGTTATATTGATTTGGTCGGGCAGAAAGATTAAAACTTACTAGAGATTGACCCGCACGCCCGTGCGGGTGTTAATTTTTACGGTTTTATAAATTATTTGTTATTTTATCATTAGTGTTATATATTTAAGATGTGTCGTCGTATAACTAATTGTATTCAAAATATTTGGATTGAATCGGGTAATAAGATTATTTTTGGTACAAATATACACTCTTTTCAGATACATTGGTTAATTAAATATTTTTATATTTCTACACATCAAAATCAAAATCATTCAGACCCGAGAGGATCCAACTCAAGCATCATACATAAATTTATAATATCCAAGTGGCGCCTAATTTAAAAATCCAAAAAAATTAATCCCGAAAGAAACAACTTGTACCTCAATGAGTATCCGAATGTCCATACTTAACTGATTTTGCAAATAGATTAAAAAGAAAACTCTTTCTATATATTTGGCAAAAATAAGAAAAATAGAAAGAATTTTTTATTTAATAAAATAGTTATATGAAGTGAAATATTAAGTGATAATAAATGTAATACTTTATAATTATTTTGATTTAAATTATTATCTTGTTCATATAAACTATGCCTTTGAATTATGTGTTTTGCTATGTAATTTTTCACCAATTGGAACTAAGACAAAAAAAAATTTTAGTAAAACATATTAAACCAAACTATTAACCATATGCAAAACTCGGTTATCTTACATTTTTATTTTTTTTATAATTGCACAAAGTTAATATTGATTAACTAATAAATAAAAATCTACATTATTACTTTTACGGTAAATATAATTAATGATGTGATATATTGTTAAAGTAATATAATTAATGAAATTACTAAAATAAAACTATACTTATATTTTTATACATTAATATTTGTTTTTCATAATTAGTGTTTTATATTTTAGATATGTCGTAATATAACTAATTGTATTCAAAAGATCCAGATCGAATCAGATAATATGGTTATTTTTGGTACAAATATCCAAATCCGTTTCAAATACATTGGTTATTTAGATATTTTAGGGTCATATACATCAGAACCAAACTCATCCAGACTCAAAAGGATTCAACTCAAAACCTACACATAAATTTATAATATTCAAGGAGTGAGTAATTTTAAAACAAAATAAAACGATACCCGAAAGGAACGACTCGTACCTAAGTGGATATTTAGTGTTCATGCCTAACTGATTTTATAAACTAATATAAATGATATTTTTTATGTGTTTTGCTAAATTAAGTGAAACTGAAAGAGTTTTTTTATTTAGTAAGCAATTATATTGAGTGAAAAATTAAGTGACAATGAATGTAATTCATTTTTATTATTTTGATTTAAGTTATGATTTTATTCACTAAACATGTTTTTGAATTATGTTTTTGGCTACGTAATTTTTCACTGATTGAAAAAAAAATGTTATAGTAAAACAAATTAAAACAAACGCTTAACCTTATGCAAAACTCAGTTATTTTACTTTTTTTGATTTTATAATTGACACAAAACTAATATTGATTAACTACTAAATAAAATCTACACTATTATTATTATGGTAATATAATTAATGATGTGAAATATTGTTAAGACAATATAATTAATATGAGTGAAATATGGAAATACAATTAATGTAGTACTGCTATCTTCGTTTCCAAACAATTTTCAGTTATAGTACTATTCATGTTTCCAAACATTACTAAAGTGTACTTCAGTTTTAATAATATAGATGTGTAGCTGAGGTGGGGAGATCTGAGACGTTGAAAGTTGAAACGGAGAAAATCAACGGCGACCGTTCCTCCGTCCTAGACCTAACCACTATCTTACCTTCGATAGAGACAACACGAAAACATGGCGACTACGGTGGCCGGTTTATCTCCGGTTATCGCTCCAATTTATTCTCCGATAACTAACCGGAAGCCAATCAGCTTCTACAAGCCGCATCTTCTCTCGTACAAACAAAGCCCTATATCGTCTCTACACAGGTCCTAAGCTTAACTCTCTCTCTCTCTCTTCTCCATCACGTTTCCTTTCGTGGGTCTCATCTCAACTTCTCTTTCCTTCACGAAAATCTCCTAAAGAGTCATCCTTTTATTGTTTCTCCAGCTCGAGAACTGCTCGTGTGATTGAATTGACACGCAAGCAAAGGAACCGGTCGTGTTCTGTTTGTTGGTCTCTCACTGATGAAGAAGAACCAAAGGGTTCCTCAGAGGTAGTTCAATGAAGTTGGGTCTCAATGGTGTTTGTGTCTCTTGTCTGAGACTTTGGTATTGTTGTTTGTTATGGTAGGGACAGGTTGCTTCTGTAGATATTAAACTACCAAGAAGAAGTTTGCTTGTGGAGTTCAGTTGCAACTCATGCGGAGAAAGAACAAAGCGGCTTATCAATCAGCTGGCTTATGAACGTGGCCTTGTCTTTGTCCAGGTAAGACTTTGCTCCTGTTTTCTTGAATGTTTGGTTAGAATGTCCAAGAGTTGAGGAGAGACAAAACAAAAGAGAGTCATTTGGTTTGATTGTCTTCCTTTGGCAGTGTGGTGGATGTCTTCAGCATCATCAACTGGTTGACAATCTTGGTCTCATTGTTGAGTACGACTTCCGTCAAAAAACCTCCAAGGATTTGGGATTAGATCAAGTTTGATAAAGCTTGATTCAATTTTGTTTAGGGATGTTAAAATGGGTGAAATAACCCAGCCCAGCCCAGCCCAACCCACAAAAAACCCGACCTAGTTTATGCCCAGCCCGCGAAAACCCATAAACATTATGGTTAAATTAAAACCCATAAAATAATCCAGTAGGGTATAGGTTAACCCATGGGTACCCAAACTATTTTATTTGTTGTAAAGAGTTTATGTAAAATATTTATATCTTTTTGCCTACATAATCAAATTATACATTTTATATACTAATAAAAAGATAATTTAAATATCTATGCACTAAAAGGGTCTTCTTTCAACTCTTAAAAAATGTAAATTTTTCACAATTTTATATAAAACAAGAGAGATTCTCTTTGGGACATTTCGACGAACACATTCAATAATATCCAAATTTTTCATCAACAACACTAATTTTCTTTCACTATCAAAAGAAGCTAGAGAAGAGAGTTAGAGAGGAAACCTGATAATGGGTTTGCTGCAGAGACAAGCGAACAATCAGAATCAAAACCTGATGATGTTTCTTCCCTGAGACAAGAGAACAATCAAAATCAAAATCAAAACAAGAGAGATAGAGAGAACGTGAGAGAGAGAGAGAAAACGTGAGAGAGATAGAGAGAACGTGAGAGAGAGAGAGATAACCTGAGAGAGATGAAGAGGACGCAGCTTAATTGAGATTTGAGAGAGACAGACTTCGTTTTCCAGATTTGAGAGAGAAGACATAACAAACGACGACGTATATTTTTTTTTAAGTCTGTGGGTACCCAATTACCCTATTGGATTTACCCAAATTAATATATTCTCTAAAATTAATAACCCATACTAAACCCATCTATCTATTTCAGGGTAAAAACCCAGCCCAATACTTATGGGTTTGAGTAAAACCATGGGTACAAACCCACCGTAACATCCCTAATTTTGTTCTTTTTCTATCAGATCAAGTTTGATAATGTGTTGGTGTATACATGGGGAAAATGTAGCTTTGCAAGTATGTCCACACATCCGTGATAGAAAAGAGAGCTACAAATTTTAGGCTGTCATGGCCAGCAGAAAGATAGTTCCCAACCACATTCCCTACTTTCATTCCAAATGATTGAATGTGAAGCCATTTTGTTCAGATGGAAGGTGCAGGAAAAAATTGGTAACAGCATTGTGTATAAAAAAAATGCTTTTAGGGCATTGTCCCAATAATTAACAGCTTTTTAATAAACTGGTATCAAGGCATAACATAACCCACTTCTAAAAAAATGATTATATAACCCAAAACTAAAACATGTGTTTCAATAGAAAGTGTGCATTAACATTACAATCACTGGGATTACAATGAACCAACCTGGTCTTCAGATTTTAACAAAGAAACAGTGGACATAATAAATATACAATTCTGAACAGATCAGATGCAAAAGTTGTACCGTGGTTTGGCTGCGTCAAAGATACATGAACACTTGGAGGCAAGCTTCTACAGACAGAAGAAGGGTAAGATTTGATGCATCTTGTTAAGGAGTTTCGACGGATGATGATGATGGTGATGATCGGTAGGAGCCGGTGGATCTGAGTCCTTGTCTTTCTTCTTTCTCCTCAGCTGGAAAAACTGTTGCATTGTCTGAGCACATTCTGATTCCAGAACTCCTCGCCGGATTGTCATCTTTGGATGGAACGGGTGAACTGGAGGCGGTGGCTTTTCCGAAACTTCTGATCCATTTCCTTCGCCTCCAGGGAACAGCCTGAAACGTAATCATGTTCAACGATTTTGACTCTGCAATGTTCCGTAACAACATTTCTCAGTTCCAGAAGTTACCTGATCCAGCTGCCATCTGCTCCGAGAAGCTTATTGGGAGCACCCCACACAAGAGTGTTGACCCTTGCTTGAAGTATGGCTCCCGCACACATTGGACATGGTTCTAGTGTTACATAAAGTGTTGTATCCTGTTGGAAGATTAGGCAAGTCAAAGATACACGTATCAAAACCCTGCTAGTAATCGTTGAGATCGCTTTTATTTTAACTTGCTAAAACTTGAACTCTTATGCTCATATACTATTCCTGCTATTGCAATGTAACAAATGTGTATATTTCACCACACCCATGAGGGAGGTGTTTAAGAGAGCGAGAAAGAAAAGTTTACCGCAAGCCTCCATGAACGAAGTGCTTTGGAACCCTCTCGAATGCAAATCATTTCTGCATGGGCGGTTGAATCCCGAAGATCCTCCACCCTGAAACCCAATACTATAGTTTGATGGATCCAGAAAAAGAGTATAGAATGAAAATAGGGTTCAGAGAAAACTAAACGTACAGGTTATAACCCCGAGCTATAATCTTCCCGTCATGCACAAGCACAGCCCCAACAGGTACTTCCCACATATCAGCAGCTTTCTTAGCTTCTACTAACGCTTCCTTCATGAATATTTCATCAACTGTTCGCCTATCAGCTTCTACTCTGTATGCTTCTTCCCATTCTTCAAAACTGTCCCTCACAACCTGTTTCTTCCTCTGAAGTTTCCTTTGTGTCAATGGGGAGCCTGTCGATGTGGAACCTGTTTCTTCCTGGGATTTTGCGCTTAGAGGCTGTTGTTGTTCCACCTGCCCTCTTAAGCTACTACTGCCAGATACCATGCTGGGAAGGGATTTTGAAGGTCCCTTTACAACAGGAGACCTTAGGCTGCGAGCTGGAAATATCAACGGCTTTTCTTCTGCATCCATTTCAGGAACACGAGCCCGGTAGCGTCTTCCTTCTCCCACCGGCACGTTTTGATCGGGAGGTACCTCGGGGGGACTAGATTCTGATGGATCCTTGATAGCAGGAGATCTTATCAGATTTCGACTTGGCAGTCTCATTGGCACCTCTGTCGAAGCTGTTTCAGAAAGCCGAAACTCAAATTCTCTACCTTCATCAACCTCATCCACGCCAACAATTTGATTATCAGATGTGGAAGGCATGCGATAAGATGCAGAGCCACCTTCCAATATTGTGGATGGTGGTGATGAGACTACACCTTCATGCCTCCCAGATTGCTGCTTCCGCTCCGTAGCATCAGAAGATTCAAATTGGCTCCTTGACGAAGTTTGACTAACTTCTGACTGACCTGGGAGAGCAGCTTCTTGTGGCGAAACTCTTTCCGCTTTTGTGTTATCCTCACTGCTTCCGTCATGCTCACGTCCAGAAAACCATGTTGCACTGCTAACTGACTCGTTGGGTGAACTCTTTCCAGTGGGCTTTGCACTCGAGGTCGGGCTTCCAGCTCGTGAGCCCCACCTTAGCCGAGCAATATCGGCGATGACGCTCCACAAGGACCTACCATTTCTTTTGACGATAGCGTTTCCCTCTGCTGCATTGCCTTCTGTGGGTACTGGTTGGGGAGTAGACTGAGCAGAATCTGTAACCCACATTTCATCTGAAGGTCCCTTTGCTCCTGAACCACCAGATGAACGCCTCGAGTCCCGCCTCTTCAACTGATTACTTTCAGCTCTTCGCTCCTCAGTCTCTGAAGTTGATACTTCATGCTTGGCCTTCTTCAGAAACTCCCCAATAAATTTCTCTGATGACTGTTCCAACCGTTGGGCAGAACCTAGAGCATCTTCCTGTGTTCTAAATCCCATCAGTTCTCCAGCAGACTGACTATTAACAATAGCTCCTGCTCCTCCTGGATGTTCAAAGGCTGTTGGATAACCAGTTTCTGATGTTCCCTGAGAACTTTCTTGAATGAAAGCTCCACCACTTCCATAACTTTTTCCTGAGCCTCTGCTTACTAGCTGAGAAGTAGGAGGAATCAGTGTTGTTTCAGATCCTCGCATCTCCTCTGAAACCAAATCTACCAGCTGCATTCTGTTTCCAGATACCAAAGTCAAAGATGACTGTGAACTGGAGGGCTCTTCAGAGAGCTTTCCTTGAGAACTTTGCAACTCCAAGGCCTTTTGACCTTCTTTTGTCGAGTTAGCACCGCTTTTTCCTGCTTTGCTGTCCATTTGCACAGTTGTAGTACTTTCTTGACCAATTAGCCTCTTCTCGGATTTTCTCTGAATTTCTGTATACCTTACTACATCACTAGTATGAGAGACAGACACTGAAGTTCTATCAGATTGCATCGTTTGCGAGGGATTCTGTTCAATGTGATAATCTTGCTGTCTCTCTTCTGATTGCAATCCAGAAACCACGCCAGCATTTACTTCGTGGTTTCTAATCTGTTCTTCGCTTTGCGAGACATAAGTATTTTTGATGTTTGTGTTATAGCTTTCTGAACTTCCAGAGAAGCGCTCAGTACTCGTCCCCATACCCGCCTGCATAGATATCCTTTCCTCCACCGGAGGTTGCCGATTATTTATCGGTTTTGGAACATTCTGGCGCATATGTATACCTTCCTCCTGGCTACTGCTATATTTGGTTCTCCTGCGCATCTCAGACACTCTTTCCTCACTGCTATAACGAGCACCAAATCTTTCCTTCACTTGCTGCTGAGAACTCCCAATATTTTCTCTTTCAGAATCATTAACAATAGAGTGGACTCTCTCGTCCTCCCTTTCACCAAAGATCTTTTGATTTTGGGAATTCGTCTCCACATCGTTAACATGGATCTCATGAATTTCCATATCTTCTTCGTAATTTCCCGTCGACTCAGACACTCTGTTACCAGTTTGACTAATCTGCTTTCTTCTTCTTCTCTGGTTCGTAGTCACTGCCTGGTTTGAATTTTCCCCTTCCTCAAATACCTGCTTGCCATAGCTCGAACTCTCGTCCCTCTTCCTCCTCGAATGCACCTGAGAGACTTCCTTTCTAGATTTCATTCCTTTGGCTGACTGTTCAACAAACCTCTTCTCTGAATTTCTCAAGTTCTCGCGACGAAACTCCACATCCTCCTCCTCCTCCTCTTCATCCTCAGCGTCACTCTCGAAATCCCCAGAAGAAGCAAGAGAATAATACGATGAACAACTGGAACTCTTTGTCCTTGTTGGTCGAACTTCTCTTTCTTCCTTCCTCCTAAAATTTTCCCCACCAGTAACCAACTTAGAGCCACGCCGAGTCTCACTCTCCAGCTGAGACTTTTTCTTCCTCCCACCACAATGCTCACACTCATATTTTTTCTCCTCTAACTTCACATTCTCTCTAACCCCATTTCGCCTATACTCCTGCCTACCAAATCCCTGAGGTCTCTCCACTCCCTCCCTCTTAACTCTACCAAAAGCTTCAACCTTTCTCACTTCCCTCTTCTCTTCAACTCTACTACAGTTTCTACCCTCACCTACCACTTCCTCACTCAAAAACGAAATCATAGCCTCTACATCATCTTCACAACACTCATTCGATTCATCCGAAACCCTAACCCTAAACCTTCGATTTCTTCTTGCGACACCGCACGAAGGATAAACCTCAGAATCACAACAATGCAAATCGTCCTCACAACCCAGAAGACGAGTCCTATTCACACCAATCATCAACCTCCTCGGCCACTGAATAAGCGTGGATTGTCTGAGGCCATAGAGCACGAATCCAGGGTTTATCGACACCTTAGGCTTCACAAAGGAGGGTGCTGAGTACGAGCAGCAGCAACAGCGCGAGAGAGAAGCAGCGCAGCAGCATTTCGGAGACGGTTTGGCGAATCGGTGAGATTCAGATCTCTCGGGGAGCAAAGAGGAGTAACCATGGTGATTCCTCGGCCACAGAACCGAGTTTGTGTATGTGTTGAACATTATTGGCGGAAGAGAAGAAGAAGAAGATGAGGTAGCTCGTTAAGCAGAGGAGGAGACCATTGTTGTGATCTCGATGATGAGATTTTACATGGGAAAGTGGTGGATTTGATCTGCAAAGGAAGACGACAATGAGCGAGTCATTATTAAAAACCAGTTCTGTACGACTCAGTTGGTAAAACCCGAATCTCACCGAGTCGAAATTGAGGATACTCTGGGCTTTTTTATTAGGCCTTTTTAATATATTGGGCCGTATTATTGGTAAAAAATATTTAAAATTATATATTTTTAATTATAAATATTAATTATTTTTATAAAAAGATTATTAATATATAATTAAAATAATTATTTTATTTAAATTTATATTACCCACGGTCTTGTGGATTATCCGCAAATCTAAGCAGGGCGGGTGCAGGTATACGATTTTTTCTTCGCGGATCATGTGGATCGATATTTTGAGTCAAGCGGGACGAGTCGATCCGCGAACCCAGCTCTAGCGGTGATATACAGGGCCGGCCCTGAAAGGATATACAGGGCAAGAGCAATCTAAAACCAAAACTTATGTTGGTTCTGTGATTTTCTGTATAAGGAAAGGAACAACCATCACAAAAGGAGATTTGAAACAGAAAGTATAAACATTAGCAAATGCAAGCCTTAGAACTCAGGTTTTTGGTTAATGGCAACTAAAAGCTAAAGCATCAGGAACACAGGTACTAGACCAAAGTATGATCAAGACCTTAATATCAATCACTAAAAATCACATTTAAATGTTTGGATATTTACTCTCACTACTATCAGGAAAGAACGTGAGGGTTATTTACGCACTCAAATATCCCATCATGGACGGGAGAGACACATACCATGTCTTTTTTTTCGATTCCAAATTTTGGTTTCTAGTTGCAAATTCTAGAAAGGATATGGTATAAAACACACACTTAGATTGTGAAAAAAGAAAATCACGAAGAAAGACATGGTTGAATTCGAATGATATGTTTGATAACCGCATTTATAAACCCATATAGATCCCATTGGTCCCCTATGATTGCTTGCACATCTCATTCTTGTATAAAATCTCCATAGAGAGTTCGACTTCTTAGCTTAATCCTAAAACCCTAAAAGAAATTGTTCTTACCAAACATGAGCGACACAACTACAGATTCACTAACATAGAAGTTGAGAGTTTCATACTATGATTCAAAGTCACAAAAGGGGATACACAAGATAGAAGCCATGAGCAAAAGCACCGGCGAGGACAAGACCGAAGAGACGTCCCTGAGAACTGGCTGATGCCTCAAAGACAGCCGAATAAGAGGAAGAGCAGGGGCGTACATAAGAACGGAAAATAGGCCCAAGAGAAACAAAAACAAAAACGGTGGGAAAATTCTCTTTTCAAAAAGTCAACCCAAGAACTTGTGGACTTTTTAAACATTGGATTTGTAAGAAAAAACGTATATTATAATATTGATTTGATTTAAGATTTACTAGTATTAAGTATTAACTAAGATCCAGAGCAGGACCACGTTTGGATTATTTAAACAAAGACTTTTACGAACTGCCATGCAAATGATAGATTTGATTATTCTGTGAACTGTAAATGGTTGGTTCGGTCAATGAATACATGATTCATGGCCTGCCACGTTTTACGTGCCTTCTTTTACCAAGCGTTACCATATTAATAAAGCGCATCTAATTGTCACACCAAATACATCCTCATCACACACGTGATTCTCATTCATCTTAGATCTTTGATTAACCTTTTCCGGAAGACCAGAACTGTTTTTGGGACGTGCAGGTGACCCGTAGTAATAATAATTAACCTTCCGATTATATTCTGATCCTTCTCAAGGGAATTGTGTTCTTTATATGTTTGTCTATAATCGCCTTCACACAAATTCAAAAATACAAGTGAATGGATAAAAGCCTGAAAGCTAATTAACAATGAAACTTGAAAATTATTTCATGTATTATTCTAAATTCTTATATAGTATATGCAATCACCAAAATCTGTCAAAACTTGAACACAAGAAAAAACAAAGCAACAAGGGAATATCCAAAAGATAGAAAACAAAGACACTTTACTTACCTCGTGTACATACTAATGAAAGAACACTCTTTGGTTACACATCTTACATTCACTTGCTTCAAACCTACAAAATCAAACCCACACTATGAAACAGGAGAAGAAGTTGTCGTGTTCGTAGAGGAAGATGCCGCCTGAGAGTTGCACCGGCCGCTACTTCTCTCCACCGAACGTTTAGGAGATTGCGGTGGTAGTGGTTGTGGTGGTGGTTGCAGCGTCACTGGAGCATATGCACCACCACCGTTATTAGCTACATCTGACGGTGGAGGAACTTCTTGTGGTGACGGTACCCATATCCCTCCGACCACCACAAACTGCGGTTGTTGCGAGTTTCCGTTACCCTGCGCCGTCACCGTAGTCGCTGGCCTTCTTGTGTGAAGTCTATATTTCTGAATATTCCACAAAATAGTATTTAAAAGGTTAATTACCAAAAAAAAAAAAGATTTCAAAAATCTTCAAATTAAATCTAGAGAGAAGATTAATAGTAAACCTGTAAATGGCTTTTAACTTCGTCGTTTGTTAATCCATCGACTTTCATATGATCCCTGATCTGTTTTGGTGTAGCAACTGCATAATTACCCCAAACAAAACAAAATATTACTTTATTAATCTGATCAATAATCATCAACTACCCAATCAGAATAGAGATAATCATCAGTCATGAAATTAAATATTTTACCATGTGATCCTCCGAGCTGCTGAAGCGCGTGAAGGAACCGCCGGTGTAACTCCGGCGACCAACACCGCCTCTGCTTTCTACGCGTTTGCGACTGCGATTGTTGCTGAAGTACATGCTCCTCTCCCTCTTTACCCACACCACATGTCTCCGTGGTGGAGCTAGTGGTCGTCGCCGGCGCGGAAGCAACCACTTTCACCGCCGGAGCTAAAGCCACCGCTCTCACCGCCGCCGGCTGAAGATCAGTCTCGCGTTTTTTCTCCCTTTGAAACGGCTGAAACCCACCGCAGTTGTTGTAGTTGTTTGGTTTCACCTCAACCACTTTCGCCTTCTTACCTACTACACGCTCCGGATTAGACACTTCGTTTGTATCCGGCGACGGGTTCCATAACTGAACAGATCTGAGCCAATCTGATTTCTTCTTATCAACGTTGTTCCCGATCTCTTC
Source organism: Brassica napus (assembly GCF_020379485.1). Lineage (NCBI taxonomy): Eukaryota > Viridiplantae > Streptophyta > Magnoliopsida > Brassicales > Brassicaceae > Brassica > Brassica napus. The sequence goes on along the minus strand of NC_063435.1, from coordinate 9,429,543 downwards.
AGGTGTTGGAGATTCATGTTCGCCGTTTTCCTCTATCTTCTTGGTCGGAATAAACTCCTCTAAGACCGGACCACCGGAAACACTAGTGGTCTGCTCTGAACACTGCTCTGAGGTGGTCGATGTACTCGACAGTTCCTTCCGACACGCCTCTATAGCTACAAAAAAAAAAATCCAAACCATTTGAATTAATATGGAGACAGAGTTGAGATAAAAAAAAATATGTGATTTTTGTTTTTGTTTTTGTGTTAATTACCTTGCGTGACGAGCTCTAAACATAAAGGAAGCTCTCGTTGAAAGACTTGAATCTTCTTTTGTTCTTCTTTAAGAGCTTTAACGTATTCATGACATCTCTGTATTTTCTGGGCGTAATCGTTCTCCATTTTCTGAACTTACTATAATGGTAAGGAAGTAAATGGTTTTAGATCTATAGAGGAGTGGGTGCAGTTTGGTGTAGAAAGAATATTGGATCTAAATGGAATCGGAGAGAAATAAACGTCGAGAGAAAATTCTCGAGAGATGGAGAGAGAGAGAGAGAGAGTTTTTAGGACATGAATGTAGGAAAATGGTTCGAGGTCGGGGCGTCGCGTACCTAAAACGAATCTCTGAGAGTTTTAATTGTATTTGGAACCTTTTCTAAAAGGGTAGAAATGTAAAATTGAGGAGGTGTGGGGTTCGGTGTTGTGTGAATATTCGAGGGATCAGATTCGGGTTTGGTCGCATCTGGATTGAGCTGGAAAAGCTGACGTCACTATTCTCAATCTTTAAAGCTGTTTTCGTTTTAAGATAAGAACGAAGACTCGACATTACATATATCTTTTGTCTCTCCAAACTTAACTCATCATTTACAGCATTTGCTAAATTAAGACTCATATTTAGAAATCCTACTATATAAAAGAAGCTAATTTAAAGGCTAAAGAGAGATGCCACATGTGCAAAATAATCCCAACCTATCATATTGCCATGTCACTGGGATTGGGCTTCCAATTGAAATTGCAATAAAACGTTCGGGCTTCGTTTGCAATAAAACGTTTGGGCTTTGTACACAGCGGCTTATGTGGGGCCCAGAAGCATACGATTGAAGCAATATAGCATGGTTAGATTCAAGGTCTTGGATTACACGCCTGTGTTCTGTAGTGAAGAATTTAATTACTAAATATTTATTCGATTTGTAGCTAAACGACGACAACAGTAAAATAGTACAGAATAATTAGATAAATGTTTAATTTAATAAATTAGATGTTTTGCCCGCGACGCGGACTTAAATATTTTTATAAATTTTTGAAAAGTTCTTTGTACACTATATTCATTACTAAAATAAATTTTAAAATAACTCAATATTATATTTTTAATTATATAATTAAAAACTTTTATTTAATTAATATTTAGTTGTATAATTTATGTTTTTAACTTCTTACTAAAAGACTTTTTCAGATAACAATACAATATATACATAAATTATCTCTTTTTTAAATTATATTTTCAGATTTTGGATAATTCTTACTATTATTAATATTAATCAATTATCTAATCAAATCAATTAAAATTTTGTTTTTATTATTTTTAATTTATTTATATATTTTATTCATTAAAGGTATAAACAATATTAACCACTCTAACTTTGAACGTGAGAGCTCGATTCAAAAAATTTACTTTATTTGATTAATATTTAATTATATACTTTATGTTTTTAACGTTTTACTAAAATACTTTTTCAGATAACAATACAATATATATATTTATAGAAATTATCTTTTTTTAATTATATTTTTAGATTTTGGATAATTCAATATTCTATTTTTAATTATATAATTAATAATTTTATTTGATTAATAAGCTAAAGAGAGATGCCACATGTGCAAAATAATCCCAACCTATCATATTGCCATGTCACTGGGATTGGGCTTCCAATTGAAATTGCAATAAAACGTTCGGGCTTCGTTTGCAATAAAACGTTTGGGCTTTGTACACAGCGGCTTATGTGGGGCCCATAAGCATACGATTGAAGCAATATAGCATGGTTAGATTCAAGGTCTTGGATTACACGCCTGTGTTCTGTAGTGAAGAATTTAATTACTAAATATTTATTCGATTTGTAGCTAAACGACGACAACAGTAAAACAGTACAGAATAATTAGATAAATGTTTAATTTAATAAATTAGATGTTTTGCCCGCGACACGGACTTAAATATTTTTATAAATTTTTGAAAAGTTCTTTGTACACTATATTCATTACTAAAATAAATTTTAAAATAACTCAATATTATATTTTTAATTATATAATTAAAAACTTTTATTTAATTAATATTTAGTTGTATAATTTATGTTTTTAACTTCTTGCTAAAAGAATTTTTCAGATAACAATACAATATATACAAAAATTATCTCCCTTTTAAATTATATTTTCAGATTTTGGATAATTCTTACTATTATTAATATTAATCAATTATCTAATCAAATCAATTAAAATTTTGTTTTTATTATTTTTAATTTATTTATATATTTTATTCATTAAAGGTATAAATAATATTAACCACTCTAACTTTGAACGTGAGAGCTCGATTCAAAAAATTTACTTTATTTGATTAATATTTAATTATATAATTTATGTTTTTAACGTTTTACTAAAATACTTTTTCAGATAACAATACAATATATATATTTATAGAAATTATCTTTTTTTAATTATATTTTTAGATTTTGGATAATTCAATATTCTATTTTTAATTATATAATTAATAATTTTATTTGATTAATATTTAGTTATATAATTTATGTTTTTACTTTTTTACTAAAAAAATTTTTCAGATAACAATATAATATATACAGAAATTATCACTTTCTTAAATTATATTTTCAGATTTTGGATAATTCTTACTAATATTATTATTAATCAATAATCTTTTTTTTGTCAACTTATTAATCAATAATCTAATCAAATCAATTAAAATTTCGTTTTTATTTTTTAATTTATTTATCCATTTTATTCATTAAGGGTATAAATGATATTAACCACTCTAACTTTTAACGTGAGACCTCGATTCCAAAAATTTACTTCGCAAATAATAGTATAGATGTGCACAACACTTGCCGGTGGGCCAGGTAAATAACTTTCTCGCAGCCCATCCCATTAATCCTAATCGCCGTTTTGGTAAAACTAAAGCTAAGGCTTTCTCATCCTCTCAGTAACCCTAATTGCCGTCTCCCCCATTTCTTTTTCCGCATGGCGATTTTCTTTGTCTCCCCCAAAACTTCCCGCAAAACGCCTCCGATGAAAGGGCTGGAACTTTAATGTTCTCCCTTAAAGCCTCCATTCAAGATCCTTACCGACCTTCTACATCTCCCCTCCGCCTTATATCTAGATCCATATTTATACACTTATCTCTCTTACCTCAGATCATATTCTTATCTCTCTTACCTCAGATCGTTAGCTCTATACCCTAATCATGGCGAAAGAAAGTGGCCGCTCTACAAGACTATTCACAATATACCTCGCAGACGTCTATGTCTGATCTTATTTTAATTCTTTTTCGTTATCTACCAGATTCTATTCCCTTTGGACAATTATTTATTTCTACTGTCAAACTATTTTGTTTCTACGTCTTCACATCCAAACAAAAACAAAACTTAACTCACACTTTCAGAAACTTTAACTCCAAATTTAAATAAAACATTACATTAATTATACATGGAATCCGCGCGAAGCGCGGACACCGGCTCTAGTTTATATAACACATAGATTCTTGCTGGATATTTAATCTAGTAAAATAACTTAAAAATAGTTAAAAGATAAAGAAACGGTTTCTTTAATAAAAATCTACAAGTTTTTTTTGAGAAAATGTTCAACCACATGTATGAAACCAAAATTTATTGTGAATTTGTATTTGTCATTCTAACAAGTAACAAATAATCCTCAAGACAAAGTTATCTACCTAATCAATAATAATTGTTAACTGTATTGTAAATAGTCCAGATTCCTCATGATAATCTAACCAGCTATTTACGTTATTTGTTTAGATATTTTAGTAAGCAAAAGTTGAAATGGAGAATGAGTTAATTTGGTGAAAGGAATATTCTTTGAGAAGTTGTGGAGGAAAACAAGAATCACGAGAAAACAAAGAAATTTTTAAAAAGAAAGAATCTTAGGAGTAAAGAAGCGTGAGACTCACAGTCTTGCCCCCACGCCGCGTAGGATTTTGATTGAAAGTCTCTTTTTATTTATTTCCGACCTTTGATTCTCCCCAAGAGCCATTTTTCAGTTACCAATGTTCACGCGCTTCTATCGTGCGTGCCCACGTGACAAATTCTTATTCAATTTTGATTGCAACCAGATTTGCTTTTGTCATTACTAGCTTATTTTGTTGTTGTGCGTTTGGTTTTGTTGTTATCGTTTTAGATTTTTTTTTGTTCCATTTATGCTTCGTTCATATACACGATTCGGTTCCTTAATATGTTTCATTTTGAAAAGGTTAAATAGTTTTGTGGTGAAAGTGAAACTGTTGTATAAACTCATACAGTTATAATATAAGTGAAAATATTCTACAGAAACTATTTTGTACTTGCTAGATGAGTCGAGTCAAAAATATGGACCAATACTCATTGAAAAAGGCTAGTAGTCATTGATTTCGATCTGTAAATGGGGGTCTACTCCTAGTGACAATTATGAAACCAGCAGTAGCCAGATATGAAATTTACAACATAATTTAATCAGGCTGAATAGGCAAAAATCAGATTCATTTCTCAACATGTTATTTTTTTGGTCGTTTCAACGTGTGTTCTTTTGTCCAACAAATCAATCTGTTTTATTAAATAACATGTAAATTTACACTTAGAGCAGCACTTGTTTGAAGATGATTAGTTGATTACAAGATCTTTAGCACTAGCACATTCTGGCGTTCTCTTCACAAGATCTCCTTCATAACCAGTCATCACAATCAAACAAGGAAACCAAACTGACGTTATCACCATGGTCATGAAGCAAATCTTTGTTTATGATAATTGGTTTGTGGATATAGAAGAATCAGTACATTCAAGGAAGAGATGTGCGAGAATACGTACATACAAATCAGAAATTGGCTACTTTTTGGTCTATAATCAAATGCTATTAGTTAACAAAAGCGATTATAGTGTTATATATTGATGTCAGTTTTAACCCATCCAATATGTGATCAGATCTCCAATATTCAACCAAATTACAATCTTCAAAAAAGGAGAAATTACTACCTTACATGATTAAGGTTCGTGCATTGGATTTAGACAGCTTGTACATTTGACACAAATCTTTATTGTGTGGATGCATAAAATCTAATAGATTGATTTATATTTATTTATTTTTGAAATATATATTGCATCAACTGTTTGACGATTTTATAGTTTCAGCTAGCCAAGAAGAATTGCAGCAAAAAAAAAAAAGATTCGTGAAGAAGTAAGGCGATAGCATTTAATCTCAAGAATCAAACAACGAATCAATGAAGATATAGTAGTGTGATCATATGAAGAAGGTTAGAGAAAATCAAGTCAATTGCATAATTGAAACGAGGAACCAACAAAATATTCCGGTAGCCGTTCCTAAAGCTACTAAACCGGAAAAAAAATTACCACAGGAAATAATGATTTGTTCAGTGAACCGGACGGTCAGGCAAAAACGGTTTAAGGATGAAAACAGCAAAAAGCCAAAGCAGTTAATCCCCAATCACTCGGACCTCGGTGATTAGTGATTACTAATCATAGTACGATTGGCTATGGGGGATCTAAGGGGGCGACTGGTTTTCCCGCTACCACCCGCAAACGCAGCTTTTGCGATTGGTAGCGGTTGTCGGCGGTTTACAACAATCACTCAAATCGCTCTAAACTGTTTCAAACTGTTCTGAATCTCATAAATTCAAAAGCTGGCTCCAGCTAGCGTTTGCGGTTGCGGGCAGTTGCGGGAGGGTAAATTTTTTTTCTTTAAAAAAATATATATATATACAAAAGTAAAACTATTTAATAAAAAATTTAAAATTGAAATTATGAAAATATTAAAATATATCTATTATATTTTAATTAATATTATAACATTTTATAATAAAAACAATTTCAATAAATTTTCAAAAATTAAAATTGTAACTTTCTAAATATAAATTTTATATTTATTATAATTTTATGATTTTTGATATTTTATAATTATATTAAATATAAATATTGTTAATTTATTATTTGACTGTTACCGCATTTGGTAGTTAACCAGTCATAAGTCACCTGCAAACGCACCAATTTTTAACCGTAGTACCAATCGTACAAATCTCTTAAAACCGCTAGAAACCGCAACCGTCCGCATCCACAAACTCCCGCAACCGCAACCGCTGCGTTTGAACCAGTCAGGCCTAAAGTAACTTTCAAAACGCAGCGTTTTGATTCAGAAACTCCATAACCACGAATTTCTCAAATGTTTTTCTTTTTTTTTTGTGATGAAAATTGTTCGGTCCTGATTATCTCTGTGTGTTGAGAGAAGTGAGAAGCAGCGTAGACGGAGGAGGAGAAGACATGGAGAGTGCGATATGTGGGAGATTAGCTCTCGCACCAAGCTCTCTCTTCAATTCCAAATCAGGTTTTCTTCTTCTTCTTCTTCTCTACCTCTAGTTCCTTACCAACATCACTTTTCTCTTATCATTATCTGCTGAATAAAAGCTTAAAACTTTAATTAGTAATAAAGTCAGTATCTTTCTGTGTATAATTGCTCGCGCCAAGTTGAAATTACAGGTTTTCTTGGTCGAATTTGCGGGAAAAAGTAATCGTTTTTTTTCAGACAGTGTGAGACAAAATTTTCTTTTGCCTGTGGATGGACAAAGGGTTCAGTCTGATAAATTAGGTTGACAAAACACATGTTGTTGTGTTTTCGGACATGCACTTTCTAAAAGATTCAGACCCTTTTTAAAATGTTTTGGTGGCTTTTGTACTTGTGGTTTTTGTTTTTTCAGCTATTTGTTTGATTGACTAGTATGAATGTTATCGTCTCTATACTATATGTTATAAAGCCTTAAGGTATGAGTTTATTTCTAGATAAATGTGGTTCCTTATTGCACTATCGGACTTCGATCTTAGTCAAATTGTGTTTCAATCATGGTTTCTTTGTTCTTTGTTCATGTCATTTAATTTCCATGGATGTATTTGTCTTGTGATAACAGCTGAGATCTCTCTTACTTGATGTGTGCAGGGGACAAACATTCTGTCTCAAAAGGACCATGGGTGAACAATCGTGGAGTTCTCATGATTATGTCTGCAATGGGCAAAGGAGGCGGTGTGTTGGACAAACCAATTATAGAGAAAACCACTCCTGGTCGCGAATCCGAGTTTGATCTGAGGTATATGCTCACAAGATAGAGTTTAAGTCTATAACCCTGAACAGTTCCCAAAGACGCATGCTTATTAATGTTTCATTACATTGAGTCTGGTTCAGGAAATCGAAGAAGATGGCTCCACCTTACAGGGTGATACTACACAACGACAACTTCAACAAAAGGGAATACGTGGTTCAGGTGTTGATGAAGGTCATACCAGGCATGACTGTAGACAACGCAGTCAACATTATGCAAGAAGCCCACATCAATGGTTTGGCTGTTGTGATCGTCTGTGCTCAGGCCGACGCAGAGCAACACTGTATGCAGCTGCGCGGTAATGGCCTTCTCAGTTCCGTTGAACCTGACGGTGGAGGCTGCTGAATACTCTAGTTAAAATTCGTATAGATTTTTCCACCTCCCAGGACTCTCTATTTAGTTTAAAACAAAAATGTCCTTTTAATGTATATAAATATCAGAAATTTGGTACAAGACTGTTTACTATATGCAAGGAACCTTTCCTTTATAGATGCTTTATAAATATCAGCAGCTGCGGTGCACAATGTTTATGCTCTGGCCAAGCAAAAGGGAAATGGCTATCAGTTTGATACAATCATTTTGTAACTTGCTCGACAGTGTAGAAATAAAGACACTCAACAAGTTCAAACAAAACAAACTTAAATTGTTAATTTAGTGTAGCAGGTTACTATTCTACCATCGGTTATGATTTTCCAAATAAGTATATAATCGATTTTTTCTTGATGAAGTGATTTATCAGGTTATGTTATATTGTTGTAAGGTGAGAAGAGAAATGTTGTTCAACAAGTAACCTTAGCATATATATATAGAACATAGCCAACTTCACTTGCTTGAGATGAACGCAGTCCAAAACAAATCTTTCTTCATAGAACTACTTGTTATATTATGTCTTTCCAAGTGTATCAATTTGCCTAGAGATGAAGATGCAGTTTCAGTAGTACATTTAATGCCGCTGAGAGTGTCTCTAGCCTTGTCATACTGTGAATATCCATCACATTGTGGTATAATTTATCCATCTGCAACATCTCGGATGCTCGCTCTATCGGTAATAAATCGGCCTTGGTATTCTTTCTGCAGCCCAGTAATAGGAGTACAGTTTACCCAACATCATTTTGATAGCAAGGTAGAAGAAAACATGCTTGATTCGGTCCAATCTCCTTCTCTCCATATATCATCAATGACCGACCAAAGATTTTTGTGTTTCCAACACTCCAACGAGCTTTTCTTGAAGTTCCTCTTCTGTCATCTCTAACACCTTGTACTCTGGCTTGAGTTGTCGCGAGATCGTCTGCCAGACATTCTTCCTTGTAAACTGTTGTGAAACACATACCACCGTGAGTCTTGAAAATTGACTTTTTATTATCTCATGATTATAAACTTGTCTTGCAAGTGTGGTTTTACCAAGACCGCCCCATACCGGTTATAGAAACCACTTGACTGCTATTTTCCTCCACCAAAATGCCAGCCAATATATCAACTATGTTCTTCCCGTTCATAACAGAATCTTTCTTCACTATCCCAACTGCAAACCCACTGAGATCATACTCTCCCCCTGCGTAAAAGTCTGGCATCTCCGCAGTCTTAAAAAGCCAAACAAAAACCAATCAAACCAAGACCAAGCATGCATAAGCTACATTGCCAAAAGCAAAAACATACCTGTCCTCCTAAGAGAGCACAGTCTGATTGCCCCCCTTTAATAACCTGGAAACAGTAGCATAGACACTCTTCATGAATATCAAGTCCTAAAAGTCAAATATGAAAGAGATGAAGCAACCATACCTTCTCTGCAAAGTCTACATCGAGACGACTAGTAGCAAAGTAATCTAGGAAGAAGAGAGGCTTAGCACCGGAAGTAACATATCGTTCACACTCATAGCAACCTACAAAAGATGAACAAAAACAATTGAGTGTCTCCAACAAAAGGTCACACACACACACACAAGACGGGTTAGTGATTGTGTTACCAAGTGGATTCCAATGGTGTGATGGATTCCAGTCTCAAAGGCCAACTTAAGCTTAGTCCCTACACCATCCGTACCAGCTACAAGGAAAGAATCACCTGCTCCGACCCAAACCAAACCCAAATGATCAAAAAACGAACACTAATTTAAGCATTCTCAAGGTGAAAGTTTGCAGCTTTTCTTATGTGTGTACCTAATAGGAATCTTTGCGATTAAGATGTTCTTTCAGGTCTATCCTTTGAAACCTTTGTTCAGTTATGGATAGTTAAATACTTACAATTTTGGCATCAGGTTTTGCATGAACTCAATTGACATTTCGTCTTTCTTCAACTCACCATAAAAAAGAATGTTTGTCCTAATTCATTAATCCAATAGTATGCACGCTGGTCTTTTAAATAATAAACTAAAGAAAATTTATATTTTATCATTTTATAATAAATTAAAGACTTTCTATAAATATTAAGGGCTGGCACTTCGGTTTTTTTCTTGGTTCGGTTCGGGTTCAGTTCAGTTTGGTTAGTCCGGTTCTACTATTTTTCCAACTGAAATAAACCATAGTTAGTTCGGTTTGGTTCGGTTTATATTCGGTTCGGTTCGGTTTGTTTTGTTTTTTGGATCAGTTTAATTAGGTTCTTCTTAGTTTAATTTTTTGTAAGAAAAATTATGTTTTAAAACATGAAACTAAAACAAAAACCTTTAAAAAGTCACAAAAAGTATATAAAAACTAAAACAAATAAAAAGTTAACTAAAAAAAAACTAACATCGTTAGTAATATCTCTTATATCATTATTAAAAAGCATGCAATGAATCATCTTCTATATGACACTATAGAGAAGAACTTTTGTTTTTAATAATTTTTTTTTAGATTTTAAGTTTTAGATTTAGATTTAACATCCACATTTACATATATAAGAATTTAAATCAAATATTTTGATGATTATATATTAGGTTAGAAGAATATATATTAATGAATGAAAAATGAAAAATATGTGGTTTAGTATTAAAAAATTAGTATATTGGTATTACTAATATTTTAAATTTAAATAATTATAAAAACACATCAGTTTCTCGGTTCGATTCGAACAGAACCATTCGGGTTGGGAATATCTTCAACTAAACGGTTTGAAATTGAATTTGGTTCGGTTTGAATTGGTTTCGGTTCGGTTTGACTCGATTCGGTTTTTTTGCCCACTCCTAGTAAATATGTATTGGACTTTAATAAAATTCATTTTCTTAAAAGACGAAAAGATCCAAATCGAAATTCATATTAATTCCTATAACCTACATCTTATGGAACTCGAAAACAATTTAGTATTTACTATAGAGTGATCACACAAAAATATACACATATAAGAGCTACCACAAAATTATTATGGAAAATTGGAAATACATAACTAAATAGAAGGATCACATTGGTGGATGAAATCGTCGATGTGGCACAACATCTCAAGAGTCATCGTGTGGGCAAGCTGAGACTTTCCAAGAATCTGAAACGCATGACCAACGCCTTTGTACACCACGCGCTTGATCATTTCCTCATTATCAATCTCATAACACATCTCCATCTCTCTGTCCAACAGCACATCCATCTCCGCCACGCATACCAGAGTCCTCGTCTTGCTCTTCGCCGGTTTACAATACGGGTGCTCTCTGTTTGCACCACGTGGCAAAGCCAGCCTCCACCACGCGTCCGAGGCCGCAAGTGTCAGCACTGAGCTCTTCATATTATTCTCCACGCGCCTCTCGCTCTCCGTACGCGCCTCCCCGCCGAAGAAAGGCTGGATCAAGATCGTTCCTTCTATCTTCAATGGCTGTATAAGAGCGTCGACTGCTTGTAATCTCGCAGCGACATGGTTGGCGATGTTGCCTCCGGCGCTGTCTCCGGCCAAGAATATCTTGCCAAAGTCACATAGCTTGGACCACAAGTTATCGTCTCTTGTTTTCTTGAGCCAGAGAATGGCATTGACTCCATCTTCGTAAGCTGCGGGAAGAGGATTCTCAGGGGCTAAACGGTAATTCACAGACATTATTATGCACCGTGAGCTAGCGGACAATCTGGCCAAGAACTCGTGGTAACACGACCAAGAAACCGAGCCGACGCAGAAACCTCCACCGTGGAAATAGACAAGCAAAGGAAGCTTAGAGCTAGACACCGACAAAGACTTTGTTACCGTCGGGACATATAGACGTGCCCATACGTTAGTTAACTCGTCGATGTGAACATCAGAGCAAGCCACAGCGAGGTCAAGGGGTAGTGACGGACCCACACATGGCACGAGTTGAAATCGTTCCACGTGACCGTCTTTGTAAACTCTTATTAGGCCATCCACTTCGTCTATGGCCGGTCCATGAATGTTGGTGTTAGTAGGGTTAATGGTCGTCACATGGGTTACTGTGGTTGCTCCCATTGTTTCAGATCGCAAGTATGAATTTGTGCAGTTTCATGACAAAAATAAAGCTTTTAATAGATTTTTTTTTTCGACAAAAGCTTTTAATAGATTGTTTATAGAAAAAGAAAGAGAGAGCTTTTAATAGAGTTTGGAGATTTGATATGTTTGGAGTTTTCTTATATAGAAGCAGGATGTAATATGTATAATGGAAGGTGATTGAGACGGGTAAGGTTGAAATTAGTCCCAACTTTACTTTATTCATCAGAATACTATCAATAATTGAAACTAAATTAAATTTTGTGGGCTACTACTTCTACTACTCTCTTTGTTATTAAATATGGTAGCTAAAAAATGTGATTCCCTTTGTACATATACCGAAGTTAATGTCTAGGACCGGTGGTACCACGTGATTTTCTTGATATAATAATTTGACGGTCAACAACAAAAATTGATAATCTGAGGATTAGAGGTATAGTTTAATCTTCCTTTAGAATTAGTCGCACCAATGACCTATGCAAAAATAAAATTTATGTTAATTCTTATTTTAGTAGAATTGATGCATGAAGTAGTTCTGTAAATATTATTTATATTTATGGTCACTGCTGAGTTTTGATAAAAAAAAAAATCGTCACTGCTGAGATAAGTGAAACGTGTGAATAGACTTAAAATGGCTGTTCTTATCCAATGGATGTGGGAGGGAAATATTCAACGTGACTATTTCTTTGTAAGCTAGTCGATGGACTATAGTGATAAAATATTATTCTCTTAATGTTTTCCATTCAAACATTTCTGATATGATCTTTATATGATAAGAATTTGAAAGATGAAAGTGTGGCACGTGGACATCAAACATTGTGGTGGTGGGCGATAGATAGTCTTACATTTTTCAACGGCATAGAGTCGGACGAAGTATGGGATTGGTTGAATAGTTTTGTCAAAATGCACTTACCAAAAAGATACCGCCCACTTTTGTCTTCATTGTTCATGCACCTATCTTTTTATTAATTTTATTATGTACAGACGTATGTAAGTCGTAAGGGAACATCTTTAATTAAGATGTTGGGTCTATCACTAATTTGTTAAAATTATTACGAAAAAGGTTTATTGAAGTATGGGTGGCGAAAGTTGATTGGTGATGTTTAAAATGTGTTAGCCAATCAAAGGGTGGGCAAGTAGGAGGGAGCTTAAGTGGGATATAAAATGTATATAATAAGAGGTTGAAAGTGTTGATAAAAGTGGGACAAACCCATTTTCATGTTTGGTTTCGTGGCACGTATAAAGGTCTCACAACACATTATAGACTTTATTTCTGGTCTGCTGATGCTCTCTCTGTTTACTTACACCCACACTACACAATTTATCTCACCGAAGATGTAAACCATTTTTTTAACATACTGGAATGCTTAGTTGATAATGAAACTTAAATTATCATTCTATATAGTAGCAATCGAATTCTTTTAATGACGTTTCTTTTGAAGAGTTTCACCGAGACTACCGGTGTTATTAATTTATTTCCTTATCAGACTTCCATATTAATAGCTCCGAATGGTAACATCCATCCCGCACCGCACCGCAGTTAACAGTAACAAAAATCTCTGCATATACCATATATCTATACATTTTTATAACTGTCAGAACCGCACCACAGTCAAACCGCTTGTCCCGCACCGCTCAATCCGCTGTCAATCATCAGTTTATTTTAAATGTGTTTTAAATTTGTGCACCAAGATTAAAAAATTTTAAATTTATATATATTTCCAAAACTATCATTAACTATACACCTAATCATATTTAAACTAATATAAAAATAAATTAGAAAATATAGAGAATCATATAATAGATAAATTAATAAATTTTGCATTACAATTCTAAAACGAAATTTATTTTTGTAACAAAAATTTTACTTTCCAACGTCATCTAATATGAAATAGAAAGAATACCAATTTCAAAATATTCTTATATAAGTAAATAGGGATATTTAATTTTCAGTAATGCTATTTTCTAAAAACAGTAATTGAGATTCCAAGTTCTTGACGTTCATTTGATTGAAAATGACTATCTAATCTAACCACTACTAATTTGAGTTGAAGTTAGTTTTGAGGACAATATTAGAATGATTTTATTATTATTAAAATAATGAGTAAAAAGGAGAAAATAAAATGAGTTTTTAAATGAAAACTTGAAAAAGAATTTGAGAAATTATTGAAATACGTACGTAAACACTAAACAGTATCATTTGGATCATACATTTTTAGTTTTAGTTTAATTATACAATTCAACTATATTACATCTACTAATAATAGCAATCCCAATTAATTCCAAAATTTGTGTGTTTTTATAAGAATCTCAATTCTTGTTAAAAGTTGTGTTTGTTCATTAAGGTGTCTTTTGAGTAAAGGTGTCTTTTGATTAAATGTTGTATATTTTCAATCATGTAACTATTGAAAACAATTAATAATGAAAGGTTGTGTTTTTCAAGCATGTAACTACTGAAAATAGTTTAGGAAAAATGTTTATCTGTTTTGTCATCTAAAAATATTTTTTGAAATCTTAATTAATGTAAAAACTTAAAAGCCACCGTAAAGACATATTAGTTTTTTAAAAAATTTACTAGTACGTGTTATTAGTGTCTTTATATAATTAGACTGTTTTTTATAATGGTGTTTCTCTTCAAAATATAATAGAAAGACACCATTTTAAAAAACTTTAAAAAATATATCCTTCTAACAATGTCATGCATAGTTGTGTCCCTTGCACAAACAATTGCATTGCTTCAGCAATTATATAAGTAAATAACTTCCCACGTTTTACTTTTCATCAGAATCTCTAACGGCCGTAACCTTGTTATTATAATATTAGTGATGCCTTTTGAGTCTTTGGTCACCTTACACGTAATAGATGTCCTACAATATGCAATTTAGAAAATAGAAAAGAAAAATTATATTGGCTCCTTTTGTCTTTTAAAAATATTCCTTAGACAATCAAAAGAGAGATTCCTTAGAAACGAAAATGAGGACGCTACACTACTTTGATGACACGCACACGCAGAGAATGTAAATTAATCCGCTAGGGTATTTTATTCAACACATGATATGAGTGTCAATTATGAAAGAGTACATATTAATTCACACATCGACACAACTACATAAATTAAATAACATATTTTATAAATATGTATGTGACTAATCGTTAATACAGATAAATCAATCTAATTGTCGTACTATAAAAACAATACAATTAATTCAACCTAGCCAGTGGTGCTTGTAACGATGGAGGAACCACAGAGGCAGATGCAGCCACTCGTGCCTGTAGTTCCATGTTTCCATGCCCACCCAATGGAAAAGGAGCGTTTGTGTTGAAGTTGCCTATACTCTTGACAAAATCACGGCTCGCAGCAAAAATGGACGCAACAAATCACAACCTCTCCTTGTGATTTTATTGGGCTCTGGTCTCTGGATATTGTTCGGTAAAAATGACTATGCATGATAAAATTTGTAGATTTGTCGATGACTTAAAAATATTAGTTCCAACATTCTCACAAAAAGAAAAGAAAAAGAACAAAATAAAACTAAAGTAGTTATTCAATAATGTATTTTAATAGAGTTTAAATATAAGTACAATCAACCATTAGTCGAATGGTGATTCCAAATTCTATTTTAAAATCTAGTGTTATTGGATATGTTATTTATAAATCTAATTTAAAATCTGATGTTATTCAATGAATGATTTAAATCAAAATTTTAAAATCTAGTGTTATTCAACTTTAAAAGATTTAAAAGGTGTTTGTATTTAAAATTGATTTTAAATCATTTGTGGTGGATTCTCGTGAACAAATAATTGAAATCAAAATCCAAGATATATTGCAGAGATTTTAGAATTCATTAAAGAAAAACTATGTGGAGGTTATTGGTTCTGGTATTTTACTGGATTTAGAAAAAAAATTAGATTTGGAAATCTTTGATAAATGCACTGATTTTGAAATCAAATAAATGGACTCCATATAGGTTTAAGAATCAAGTAAGTAGATTATTGAAAATCAACCAAATGGATTTACAAGAGCTGTGACCAGCTTGTGAAGATGCATGCAGTTATTAACCAAAGAACACTTTTTCTATGGAAAAATATTTATTGGTAAGAGTTTAAGCAAGTTTCATACATAATTGTCAAGGAAGAGAACGGGAACGTCAATATTGATTTAATAATGTTTGTAGTTGTGTTAGTGGCTGATCGATTGTTTGTTGAATACTCTTGTATTCCCATTTTGTTGAGTGTGATTTTTTCTTATGGGGCTTATGTTTGTTTCTTATTATGCAGTCCTTGCAACAGACGCTTGTGTGCTAGAAGTACTTTCCACTTCTAGCAAAACACACATTCGGGCGGAGATGACTTTGACAAGGATAGTCAAATGCACATATAAACCGTGAAGTCCTTACTGATTGCTCTTTGAACATGTTTATTCTCCTTTCTGTACTTTACTTTATTTGAGAGGTTTGAATTTTGCAATGCAGAGAGTTGTTGATTGGCTCACTTTAAATTTCAATAAAGATGAAAGCATTGGTATTTTGAAAGAAAATCAAGCACTACAGAGGTTAACAAAGGCAACAGGAAAAACTAAACTTAAAAAAATGTGTCCAGATTTACTTGTAATGTAATTTTATGTACAACTTGTATGACAAGGTACCTGTTGATATGTGCTCAGACATATGACTCCACTCCCATTGAGAGTTCACTGAGCAGGATGCAAATTACAGCTTCAAGGATATTTGACAAAGTGACGAGGAAGTCATGGGAAGTAAAATAGGAAATAACCTAGCTAATGTGTTTTGATGAGGTTGTAGTTGTAGGTGGTTTGGTTCATATGTCTGTTCTCGGGAACAAGAATATAATGTATTGTTTATATAATTTGAGAATATACAAGTCCAAGCAAAATAACAAGGTTCATCTTTGTATTTGTTTCTTTGTATTTTGATTTTAAAAGCACTTACAAATCCATTGAAATATAGTTTTAAATCAAATCCTTAAACAAATATTTGTTATTGAATAACACTTGATTTCAAAATCTATTCTAAAATCATATAACCAATAATACTATATTTAAATATAGATTTTAAAATCATAAAACCAGTAACACTTGTTGGTTTATATATTTTGATTGATTTAGAAATTCATGTAGTATTTATAAATCCAAGTAAAATATGCATATTTTCAAATTCTCTCGGATTAGTATTTACAAATCCGGAGGCTTTCCCTCGGATTTGAGTCTTTGTATTTTTAACAAAGAAATCTATACAAATCCTTTCAAATCTATTATGAAATCAAATCTATTAGTAAATCCGTATGATTTAATAACATTTGATTTGAATTAGTATTTATGAATCATTAAACCAATAACACATTATTTCAATACAAATTTTAAAATCATAGAATCAATAACACTAGATTTAGTTTTGATTTTCAAATCCATTAAAATACACCAACCAATAACCCCCACTTGATTTGGATTGGATTTATAAATCAATTAAAATAGACAAACCAATAACACCCTCTATGTTTAAATTTTAAATTTTAATTATAAAACTTGACAATTGATTTTAAGTCATTGATTGAATAACAACCCCTAAGATTTACCAGAACCAATTTTGAATAGTCAATAATACCTAATTTTTCAAACATTTTCTTAGTTTCATTAGTGCCTTTCAAAAAATCATAATTACATTCAGCATTACTTTAAATTTTGTTTTTTCTTAATTAGAAAGTGTATGGGACTCAAATAACTCCCCTAGGTTCGGAGTTATCCGTAAGTAATAACTCCCCTAGGGGGGAGAGCTAAAAGCACTACCTGAGTCCTCTGATCATCTAGTGCTCCATTGTTGATTCACTCAAGACATATGGAAGCTTGATCTATAGTCGACTCCAGTCTCATTGTCAAAAGACTCTACTATAAAAGACAACTTCCAGTCATTCCAGAGATGGACAAATCTCCCTCCGTATGGCGTTTCATCGAACCTCATCTCCTGGATTTTTTTGGAATATATATGGGTTTCCCAAAATTAACTCATCTTTGAGAACAGAGATTCGACACCCACTAAAATAGTTGGATTCACTATTCTCTCAGCCAGAAGTAAAATTAGTTGATAGATTAGAAGTATATTTGATCAAAACAATAGGAGCATATTGAATTTATTGAGAGATTTACATGGAATTTTAAAAAGTTGTTGGGGGCAAATGCCCCCCTCTCACACAATGTGGCTCCGCCACTGTCCGGGACGACAATCAACAAGGGCTAGAGGTTCCAGATTCATGTCTCCCCAGCTTCTATACAATTGTCTGCTATAATATTTATTGAATATAATGTGTAAGAATTATTCAATGTAGGAACTGGAAAATGAAATAACATATGTTTTTCTAGTTAATATCTTACATGCATTTATAGAATTATGGAAGACGATTTTTCAACAAGTTCAAAAATGTATTAGTTTATTGATTAAGCTTTTTATGACCAAGAATCTATGTGTAATCCAAGAACTTCTCAGAGTAAGCATTTTAACCATTCATTAGATCTGAATCAGTGATTTTTCATCGTGGTTTCTCAATAAAAATTAATACAAAATGATAAATAAGAGAAAGAAAGTGTTTTGGGGACTCTTTTCGTGTAGGTGTCTGGATTTATAAAGGTTTGAAAGCGGGTCTGAGTTTTCCAATCTAGGGACCCCTTTCGTGTTACGGAAGCGCGTGGAGGAGGAAGGAGGGCTCAACCACTACATCCAGTATGCAGGCTTCATGTTCTGTCTCTCTTTCGGTCTCATCAGTTCACGTCTTCTGTTCTTTGGTTTTTCGACTTCTCGTTTTCTGCTTTGGAGACAGGGGTGCTTCGGAGGGGTTCCTTAACCTCGTCCTCGTGTTAATTCATAGTCCCCGGCTTCTGAGTGTGTTGGTGCTAGTCTCGTTCACGCGCGGAGAGAAGATGTGATGCGACTTGGTTTTGTCTTCTATGGCCTTTCCAGTGCATCTCAGTCAATCTCCCTCCCTTCTGTCTTCTCCTCTTCTTGGTATTGTGTCCAGAGCTCTGTTGAAACAGTTCTGGTCTCGTATTCTCCGGAGGTTCTCTTGTTTTCCCATTTGTTTCCCATTGTAAGTGCTCGCTTGTGTTTGCTACCAGAACTGTACTGGTGCAGCTTTTGGATTCTCTCTTTGGTTCTTGGAGGAGGCAATGGGTGGAGTCGGGGGTCTTCTCAACTGGAATTCGAGTTTGATCTTCTATTCAGTAGCTCCCGTTGGCGGACTAACAATCCCAGCACCATGCCCAACTCGTGTTTGGTCATGGTGTGTTGGTTCCCAAATCTTTTATGCAAGTCTGTGGGCTCTCTGGTAATAGGTGCAGCGCCTTTCTCGAATCCATCATTTTGCAATAAAGACAGATTGCTTTTACTAATAAAAAGCCAGTTCATCCCATTTTTATTTCATCGTTTGATGTATGTTCATGGGCTTGTAACATATATCTTATTAAAACTCAAGTACAAAATTGGAGTATTTGGAGACTTGAATAAGACTATTAAAAAATTTAGAGTGTTTGGAGACATGGATTGCAGTCTTTTAAAAAAAAAAAATTTTTGTTTGAAAACAAGGATAGTAGTATTAAGAAAAAAAGTAATGGGCTTATATTTTTAAAAAAAATTGAAAGTTATCTAGGCCACTTTTAAAATATACCAAAATGGGTCAATCTAATTGACTAAAATTTTTTTTTCTAAACTAACCATAAAACAAAATTTAAACTTTATATACATATTTCAAATCAAAATAATAATTCAAATTTGATTTATATCAAAAATTGATTCAAAAATTTACATATATTCAAAAATGGATTTTTACTAAACTATTTTTCAATAACCATTATAAAAAAATATTGTCAATATATATAAGAAAAATATAATACAAAGCCCAATTTGAAATACCAACTCAAATTATGGTTTTTATATTTCATATTAAGTTTTAAAAATATAATATATGTAATTATTTATATGATGGTATGTATAAAATACTATTAATTATATGATTACTTATATGATGGTACATATAAAATATGATTAATTATATGAAAATAAAATACGATATATAATAATGACTAGAGCTGGGCTTTTGGATACCCATACGGGTTTGGTTCTGATCGGTTTGTATTTCGGGTTTTCAAGGTCAAAGATTTCAGCCTTATTAGAATGTTTCTAAATTTTGGTTTGAGTTCGATTTGGATCTTTGCGGGTTTGGTTTGGATTTGGATAACTAATTTAAATTATTTTAAAGTCTTAAATTATTATATATTTTAAATTTCTCAAAATGTATAAATAAAATAATATATTACGTATAAATTTGAATAACATATGTCATAATACTTAAGCTTAACATATCAATTGGCTTGATTTAAAATTTTGGATACAGAATCAATAATTATTTTAAGTATTTTTGGTGATTTGAGTATACTTTAACTATTTCAGATATTTACTTTTGACTATCTATATATATTTTCAAGTATTTAAACCAATTTAAAAGTATCATTTTTGATGTTTTATATACATTAAATCTAAAAATAATTAATATATATAAGTATATAAATCTATTTTTAGATAAATTCGGATACCCAAATACTTCGGTTCGGATCAGAGTCGGTTCTCTAAATAACAAAATTTTGAATAATTAGAATATTTAATCAATTTATGTTCGGGTTTGATACTATATTTTTGGATCGGTATCGGTTAGGTTCCTCGGATTCATTTTTCCAAATCCTAATAATTACATAAAAAACAAATATCAACATATTTTTCAAAATATACACCTGCGCGTCTGCGCGGGTCAAAATCTAGTTTCTATTAACTCTGAAACAAAATAACTGAAAATAAAATAAAATAATAAAATAATGGGCCAAATCAATAAAACCCATATAGTTTCATATCAATGGTCAACCACTTTGGAGCTCTACTGCAACCATATCGTGTCCTTTATCCATTTGCATAAGGATCTCTCCACTGCTCTTGGAGGAACAATAAAAATGATGTCATCAATGGCACTCCACTCTTCACTCTCATCTGCTTCTCTCTGCTCTTCTTTCATCTCTCAACAGCCAAAACCCTCCATGACTGTTTCTTCTGCATCGTTCAATAACCAATCCACCATACCCATCTCTCTAAAAAGGAAAATCGTGACTCTTGTATCTCCAGAGACACTCACTGCTGAAAAAGTCACTGATGTTTCCGACACTCTACAACCAAAACAAGTAAATAACAACAACACTCTACTTCTTTGTTGTGTTTCAAACAAAATCACAAAACTTAGTTTTTGTCTTTAGGTGGTGAAACAACAAGAAGAGAAGGCAAGAGTAGTTCTCAAGTTTGTGTGGATGGAGAAGAAAATAGGATTAGGATTGGACCAGCATGTTCCTGGACATGGAACAGTCCCACTAAGTCCCTACTTCTTCTGGCCAAGAAAAGATGCATGGGAAGAGCTTAAGTCAACTCTTGAGGCTAAGCCATGGATCTCTCAGAAGAAGATGATCATTATCCTTAATCAAGCTACTGACATCATCAATCTCTGGCAACAAAGTGGCGGCAATATAACTTCCCAATAATCTCTTTTAATTTTCTCATTTCTATGATATTTTGTTACTGAGAGTTAATTGTTACAAGCATATCTAAACAATATCCATCACATTCGACATTAAAGATTAAAAACTTTCCAACGGTTTATTGCAAAGAGGATGACAATAAAAGCAAAAACTACTCAACATTGAGTTGTTTCCTAGAAGAATGAATCATCCTACGCTTGAAGGTGGACATTTTGCAGAGAAGAGCTTCGCCGTATGATTTGGAGACTCTCCGGTCACCGGAATATGTACATGTCAGTGTCACTTTCTTCTCCAACACGCTCACCAATATTGAATATGTTTCTGCTTTTTGAAAGAAACAGAGAAAACAGAGGAACACTCTGTTAAGTGAAAGGAGCAAAACATGTTTCATCTGGAGAAGTAAACTATGTCTTACCTATCATCCTCGACATTATGTCAGCGATCTTCTCTTGGCAGTCACTGCATTTGATGTCTGCTGATAAAACAATCTCTTGAATCTGATAGAGGACAAAATCATTACCCGAAAAATAAAAAAACACGAGTTGAATCATTCTAAGTTTTTAAAGAGTAACTACGAACAAGGGGCATGGACAATGAGGCGACAGAAGCTAGACTACTTTCCCTTGTTATTGAAAGCTTGCTTCTTGGTGATGCTACAACCTCTTGCTCGACGATTTTAGACAGAGAAGCCATAACAGTGTCTCGTTGTACAAGAAAGATAAATAACACAGGAATCAAGAATCCAAGAGTGGGAAACGGAGATTGTCGCTATCTGAAAAGGATGAATCAGCAAATCTTGGCAAGTAGATGACAGAAGGAGCCCATCTTTTTCTTTTGCTTCACTCTATGGAGAAAATCAAGTTTAAAGACGCAAGAGACATGTCAACACACAAGACAAGACAGACATATACAAGTATGCTTTGGATCCTTGACTTAATCTACATATTACTAAGTGAGAGAAAGTCTTTGGTTTCCTCAGCATAGTTTGAAAAAGATGCTTCACTCACAAAAATGCAACCCCACCAAAATCATTCATACTAGGGGATTGATTTTGAGTTCTGACCAAGTCTCAATAAGCTTATTTAGCTCTCTACCTTTGTGTTTCCTTACCCCACTTTGGTATAGCCAATCATAAATAGTACAAAAGGGATATTAGGTACAAAGTTAAAAAGGAGTTTAAGAAAACTCACTCACCTTTTCATCAAAGCTAGTGGTTTATTACAAGCACTCTTACAGTCTTGCACATAGGACTAGGATTCATTACCCAAACCGAACCAGTAAAACCGAATTAAACCAAAAATTATTATTTTCGCTTCGGATACAGTTATGACTTCGGTTAAGTTCATCAAGATTTTTATAAAAAAAAGTGGGTCATTGCTTCAGTGGTAGTAGCTGCTTCGTTTTCAAAAAAAAAAAAAAAACCAAATTAATCGAACAAACAAATTTTTTTGACATAATTACCCGAACTAACCAACATTATCAAATTTGACTGAAATTATTTAAGACTTCAACCAAATTAAATCAAAATCTAACTGAAACAAAAAAATTAGATTAAACTCAGCAAAATTTTCTAAAACCAAACTAACTGAATCCCAAACCAACCGAGCAATTTTTATTCGATAAATTCCGATAAGATTGGACTAACCAAAGTAACCCAGCCACTAAAACTGAAATACCCAAACAAACCGAACCCGCGTGCCTACTTGCACAGATAGTAAACTCTCAAAGAATTATAGCAAAACGAAATAAACGATGGCTTTCGCCTCTCATGTAATGGTCCCAATTTTCACAAGACATCAATTTTTACCAGCTAAACGCTTACTTGCAACCAAAGAGTATTTATTTCATATACTGGTCCCAATTGGATGCTGCGCAAAACAAAACCCTTATGGGGACATGGACAAGAACAGAATTAACTTACGTACCATTAATATAATCATGTGTCTTGCAACGTCCGAGAAATCAAATCAAGTTCATAGACCAATGCTTTAAGTTCAAACTCCAAAGAAACGCCTGGAGTAGCCAATTATCCAGTCGCCATTAATATATGAGCCTCACATCAGCTAAGAACATCATCATCGTCGGTTGAAGAGTATCTCAACAATAAAGTAATAAATTAAATAAAAAAGTAAAAGAGAAGATGAGGGAGGATTCTGCTTTGAGAACCTTTAAACAAGATATGAGAAACTCTCAAGCAAAATGTCTTTATACCACTAGTTTGTTTTTTTTGTTTAAAATTTTAATCACAATGATAAATTATATTAGTATTATATATTAAAGATACTAAAGTGATAAATAAATCAATGCTGATGACAATGGAACTAGAGCTGACGTGGCAATAAGAAAGTCATCAAGATACTTGGAATAGAAGATGTGACGCCATAATCAAAATATTTAGAAGTAGCGGATATTTTGATTACAGCATAAAGTGGACATTAATGAAGTTCAGGTTGAAGTTCCTTCAACTGTAGTTCCATCTGAAGTAGTTGTTTCTATTGTTGCATCAGACTCTAATGACACAATAGGACAACATAATGATGAGCTAATCCCACTAGCTGAAAATACTGTTGATGAACATGTCATAATTTAAGAAGAGAATAGTGAACCACAAATACCTTTAAGGCGATCTGGAAGAGAAAGAAGATCTGCCATTTCAAACGATTACGTAGTTTACACTATTGAAAATGAATGTGACTTAAGCATGGATGACGATCCGATCTCATTCAAAATGGCCATGGAAAGTGACAATTCTGAAGAGTGGTTTGATGCCTCAAAAGAAGAAATGAAATCTATGGATGATAATCATGTATGGGACTTAGTAGAGTTGCCTGATGGTTTCAAAACCATTGGTTGTAAATGGGTCTATAAGACTAAACGTGACTCAAAAGGTAAACCTGAAAGACGCAAGTCTCGCCTTGTTGCTAAAGGTTTCACCCAAAAAGATGGCATTGACTATAAAGAGACCTTCTCTCCGGTTTCAAAGAAGGATTCTCTTAGAATTGTTTTGGCTTTGGTGGCTCATTATGATCTTGAGCTTCACCAGATGGATGTGAAAACCGCCTTTCTGAATGGAGATCTTGAGGAGGAAGTATATATGGACCAACCTGAAGGATTTGTGGTCGCAGGTAAAGAAAATTTGGTGTGTAAGCTGAGAAAGTCAATATATGGACTAAAACAAGCTTCTCGACAATGGTATATAAAGTTTAATGATACCATCACATCATATGGTTTTGTAGAGATCATTTTTGATCGATGTATCTACATTAAGATCAGTGGGAGTAAGTTTGTGATTTTAGTCTTATATGTTGATGATATTTTGCTTGCTGCAAATGACATGGGTATGTTACATGATGTGAAGAAGTATCTCTCTAAGAACTTTGAAATGAAAGATATGGGTGAGGCATCTTATGTGATCGGGATAGAAATATTTCGAGATAGATCACAAGGACTGTTAAGTTTATCTCAGGAAAGATATATCAATAAGATCTTAAAGAGATATAAAATGGAGAATTGCTCTGCAGGAATAACTCCAATTCAGAAGGGGGACAAGTTCAGTAAAATGCAATGTCCTAAAAATGAATTGGAGCGTAAAGAAATGGAAAGAATTCCCTATGCATCGGTGGTTGGGAGTTTGAACTATGTTCAAACATGTACTCGACCTGATATCAATTTTGCTGTTGGAATGTTGGGTCGATATCAAAGTAATCCCGGAATGGACCACTGGAAAGCTGCAAAGAAGGTTCTCAGGTACTTGCAAGGCACCAAAGAGAACATGCTTACATATAGGAGATCTGATCAGCTGGAAGTCATTGGATATTCAGACTATGCCGGATGCGTTGATAGCAGAAAATCGACGTTTGGCTACTTGTTCCTATTAGCTGGGGGAGCAATATCATGGAAGAGTGGAAAGCAGTCTGTCATTGCTACTTCCACTATGGAGGCTGAATTTGTGGCATGCTTTGAGGCCACAATTCATGCACTATGGCTGCAGAACTTTATCTCAGGGCTTCGGATTGTCGACACTATAGCCAAGCCGCTGAGAATTTACTGCGATAATTCTGCAGCTGTCTTCTTTTCGAAGAACGACAAGTACTCGAAGGGTGCTAAGCACATGGAGTTAAAGTACCTGTCTGTTAAAGAAGAAGTTCAGAAACAGAGAGTGTCATTCGAGCACATAAGGACGGACATGATGGTAGCGGATCCGCTAACTAAAGGTTTACCACCTAAGGCGTTCAATGGCCATGTAGAACGTATGGGTATTATAGATAAGGCTTTGCTATTTTAGTTATGGGATGCTCATTATGTATTTGACACTAAGAATTCACTTAAAGATTATGTTTCTGATTTATTAATTATGTTATCAATAAAGTATGTGTATACACTTATGGTTTGTAGATAACATATGTTTGGTTTGAGAAATAAAAGTTCTTCTCATATAAGGATTGATATAAAATTAAAAATTGATTATGTGATACATGGAAGGGACTATGCCGATTATTCGATCAATTTAAATTTTAATAAAGATCAAGTGAACTTGATATAAAAGTGCGCATTAAAGTTATTAAACTCTTAAGTTGATACAAAGGTCAAGTGGGAGAATGTAAGAATATTTTATATTCTATATGACCTATGTATCTATTAGTTTAATATAAAGTTCAAGTTCATATTATTGTTTTAGATTCTAATATAAAAGACGATACCGTGATGGATCGGTTTCGATTAAGAATTAGAATCCGGGTGTATTGATAACCCTCCTACTTTACCTTATGTTTAAATATATCTTTAATCTCATAATCATATATATATATATATATATATATGTTAAAGGTAATGATAATGGAATACATTACCATTATTAATATATATATCAGTATACGTGCGTTGTGGTACCGTTAATATAACGAATGGTTGTGATGAAGTCTTAGAGAGTTGTGTTGGTTAAGACTCATGTCTCTTTGACTAATATAAAACACAACACTCGTTCATCATTTTCCACTTCACGTAAGACGAGAGTCTTTCTAAAAGATACACAAGAAAAATACTGATTATTGAAGGAGAGATTAAAGGAAAGTTTGGGGTTTCTTGTCCATCAAGGAAACCACCAAAGAAAGAAGGTTAAAGAGGAGAACATCAATTGGTGGGATTGCATCCAAGCATGGATCAAGGTTAGTGTTCCTACCTTCTTTAGAATCATGTTAGGATTGAATTAAGTTTAATCTAAACTAGGTCTTGGTCTTGAAATAGATTAACATGTGGTATCAGAGCCTATGTAGATTAGATTAATTCATCTGGAAATTTGTTTTGTGTTAAATGTCAACGGAAGTTACGAAACAAACCAAGTGCGTGCATGAAGTTTGTAAAAATTATTTACCTTCATGCGTTTATGAACATGTACGGATCAAACCGTTTTAATGTGTGTTCATAAGCCGTGTCTAACGACACCGTAATTGGATCAATCGGATGTTCTTGATTGCAGTTGCGTTAAAATTCTGGAATGCATTAGAAAGTCGCGTTGGTTCGTAAATGTTTAGAAGTAACTAACATAAAATGCATGATTAAGTAATTCTGGAATAATGTTAATTCATGAAGTTTACATTTTCGGTAATAACCGTAAAGGAATTACACTCATAATATTAACGTTTGGCATCATGCGATAAAAAATGAGTAGATTCATAATTAAACAGTTACGTGTTGTTGCATGCATGAAAGAGTGCTTTCTGTTATTCATTAATATTTGATAGCATACGTATGGCTGTTAAGTAATTGTGTCTAGTATGCATAAACAGAAATCATTTATCAAAGTAAATGCATATTTGAATTAATAAAGGTGTTATTTTATTAAATTAAAATAAATAGTTTAAAAAAAAATGCTTCCGCTGCATTTTAATGATCAAATAATTGTGTTATGAAATATTAACACAATTTAAGTAGTTTTTCCTTAGATATTTTAAGTTTATATGTATATAATATGATAGTCATCAAAGTGACCTTGTTATATGACATATAGATATTAAAAATAATTATAGAGTTTATAATTGATCAAGATCAAGGATGCTAAATGACATAAAAGTTTGATTGATCAATTAAATTATTATTTATATTCTAGGAGATCACCCAAAGGTGGATCATTGAATATAATTAATAATAAGAAAATAATTAATCATTTTTATACTATAGTGAATAATATGTATATCCAAAGATAACATATTTATTTGACTAGTGTTGATTTGATTAATATTAAAGAATATATAATTAGCATCAATGAAAGTACTTATATTTAAATATTGCCCAAAGGTTATTTAAAATATAAGTGTTAAAAGTTTCTATTAGTCTGAATATATATTAAAGTCTCAAAGCACTAACGGGTAAACATGTATGAATGCTTGCAGCTTCATCAAATGTGTTTGCATCTGCTAACTCTGTTGTAAAGTTTAATGGCCTCAACTATTGTGAGTGGTTCGAGCAAATCCGGTTTACACTGGGTGTAATGGCTTTGGACTCTGCCATACTAACCGATGAAGAACCCTTAGCTATTACAGTAGATAGCTCCGAATCTGAAAAGTCTCGTTATGAGAGATGGGAGGGATCTAACAGGCTGAGCTTGAACCTTATGAGGTTGACGATGGCGGAAAGTATTAAGCCATCAATGCCTAAGACAGAGAAAGCAAGGGAATTCCTAGAGAAAATTAAGGAGTGTTCACAATCGGAATTGGCTGACAAGTCGATTGTAGGAAGTCTCATGAATGAGCTAACTACAAAGAAGTTTGACTGGTCTCAGCCAATCCATGATCATTTGACGCACATGTCTAATCTGGCAGCAAAGTTAACGACCTTGGGAATGGAGGTACATGAGCAATTCTTGGTCCAATTCATCATGAACTCTCTACCTCTTGAATTTAGCCAGTTCCAGGTGAATTACAACACCATTAAGGATAAATGGAACTTTAAAGAATTAAAGGCTATGCTAATTCAAGAGGAAGGGAGACTAAGGAAGATGAAAGATCAAGTTGCTAACCTCGTAGGTCTTGGAAGTGCCAGTAGCAGCAAAAGAACATCAAGTAAGAAGGACAAAAGGAATGTAAAGAACTTCGTGAAAGGACCTCAAAGTCAAATCCAGAAGGAAAAGAAGTGTTTCTTTTGTAAGCAAGTAGGACACTTCAAGAAGGATTGTCCTAAAAGGAAGGATTGGTTCGACAAGAAAGGTAAATATTACAGCTTTGTTTGCTGTGAAATGAATCTTGTTGAAGTTCCTAATAATACTTGGTGGTTAGATTCTGGTGCTACTACTCACGTGTCTCATATAAAACCGGGATTCAGTTCGATCCAACCCATAAGAGGACCTGAACAGTACTTGTTCATGGGAAACAGGATGAAGGCACAAATAGAAGGAATTGGGACGTATAGATTGATCTTGGACACTGGATGTCATGTGGATCTTGAAGGATGTCTCTATGTACCTGAGTGTGCTAGAAATCTTGTTTCTGTTAGTAGGTTGGACAATTTAGGTTTTAGTATTAAGGTTGCACATGGTGTTTTCACATTGTACCGAAATGATTACTTTTATGGTAGTGGTATTTTATTTGATTCACTTTATAATTTCAACCTTGATGCAAAGTTTTCTGAATCCCTATTTAATGTTGAAAGTCGAGGCATTAAGCGTAGCGCAATTAATGAAAATTCTGCTTTCTTGTGGCATCAACGACTAGGTCATATTTCCAAAGAAAGAATTAAAAGGTTAATAAAGAATGAAATTCTTCCTCAGTTGGATTTTAGTGACTTAGATGTATGCATAGACTGCATTAAGGGTAAGCAGACGAAACATACTTTAAAGAAACCAGCCACAAGAAGCACTCAGCTTCTTGAGTTAATACACACCAATATATGTGGCCCTTTCGATGCTCCTTCATGGAGTGGCGAAAAATATTTCATCACATTTATTGATGATTACTCACGGTATGGATATACCTATCTACTTCATGAAAAGTCTAAGTCTGTGAATGTTCTAGTAATATTCATTGATGAGGTGGAAAGGCATTTAGCTAAAAAAGTTAAAATAGTGAGATCTGACAGAGGTGGTGAATTTTATGGAAAATTCGATGAAAGTAGACAATGTCTTGGTCCATTTGCAAAGTTACTTGAAAGTAGAGGCATATGTGCGCAATACACAATGCTTGGTACTCCTCAGCAAAACGGTGTAGCTGAGAGGCGGAACCGTACCTTAATAGAAATGGTTAGGAGCATGTTGAGTAATTGCTCATTACCCCTTTCTTTGTGGATATATGCATTAAGAACTGCAACGTATGTGCTGAACCGGGTTCCTAGTAAGGCAGTTCCTAAGACTCCTTATGAGCTGTGGGCAGGAAGGAAACCTAGTTTAAGACATCTACGTGTGTGGGGTTGTCCAGCAGAAGTAAGGCTATATAATCCACATGAAAAGAAACTTGATTCTAGGACTGTCAGTGGATTTTTCATTGGCTATCCTGAAAAATCAAAGGGGTATACATTTTATTGTCCTAAGCATAGTACGAGAATAGTTGATTCGGGTAATGCTAGGTTCATTGAAAACGGTGAAACTAGTGGGAGTGGTGAACCACGAAAAGTGGACATTAATGAAGTTCAGGTTGAAGTTCCTTCACCTGTAGTTCCACCTGAAGTAGTTGTTCCTATTGTTGCATCAGACTCTAATGACACAATAGGACAACATAATGATGAGCTAATCCCACTAGCTGAAAATACTATTGATGAACATGTCATAATTCAAGAAGAGAATAGTGAACCACAAATACCTTTAAGGCGATCTGGAAGAGAAAGAAGATCTGCCATTTCAAACGATTACGTGGTTTACACTATTAAAAATGAATGTGACTTAAGCATGGATGACGATCCGATCTCATTCAAAATGGCCATGGAAAGTGACAATTCCGAAGAGTGGTTTGATGCCTCAAAAGAAGAAATGAAATCTATGGATGATAATCATGTATGGGACTTAGTAGAGTTGCCTGATGGTTTCAAAACCATTGGTTGTAAATGGGTCTATAAGACTAAACGTGACTCGAAAGGTAAACCTGAAAGACTCAAGTCTCGCCTTGTTGCTAAAGGTTTCACCCAAAAAGATGGCATTGACTATAAAGAGACCTTCTCTCTGGTTTCAAAGAAGGATTTTCTTAGAATTGTTTTGGCTTTGGTGGCTCATTATGATCTTGAGCTTCACCAGATGGATGTGAAAACCGCCTTTCTGAATGGAGATCTTGAGGAGGAAGTATATATGGACCAACCTGAAGGATTTGTGGTCACAGGTAAAGAAAATTTGGTGTGTAAGCTGAGAAAGTCAATATATGGACTAAAACAAGCTTCTCGACAATGGTATATAAAGTTTAATGATACCATCACATCATATGGTTTTGTAGAGATCATTTTTGATCGATGTATCTACATTAAGATCAGTGGGAGTAAGTTTGTGATTTTAGTCTTATATGTTGATGATATTTTGCTTGCTGCAAATGACATGGGTATGTTACATGATGTGAAGAAGTATCTCTCTAAGAACTTTGAAATGAAAGATATGGGTGAGGCATCTTATGTGATCGGGATAGAAATATTTTGAGATAGATCACAAGGACTGTTAAGTTTGTCTCAGGAAGGATATATCAATAAGATCTTAAAGAGATATAAAATGGAGAATTGCTCTGCAGGAATAACTCCAATTCAGAAGGGGGACAATAGGACAACATAATGATGAGCTAATCCCACTAGCTGAAAATACTATTGATGAACATGTCATAATTCAAGAAGAGAATAGTGAACCACCAATACCTTTAAGGCGATCTGGAAGAGAAAGAAGATCTGCCATTTTAAACGATTACGTGGTTTACACTATTGAAAATGAATGTGACTTAAGCATGGATGACGATCCGATCTCATTCAAAATGGCCATGGAAAGTGACAATTCTGAAGAGTGGTTTGATGCCTCAAAAGAAGAAATGAAATCTATGGATGATAATCATGTATGGGACTTAGTAGAGTTGCCTGATGGTTTCAAAACCATTGGTTGTAAATGGGTCTATAAGACTAAACGTGACTCGAAAGGTAAACCTGAAAGACTCAAGTCTCGCCTTGTTGCTAAAGGTTTCACCCAAAAAGATGGCATTGACTATAAAGAGACCTTCTCTCTGGTTTCAAAGAAGGATTCTCTTAGAATTGTTTTGGCTTTGGTGGCTCATTATGATCTTGAGCTTCACCAGATGGATGTGAAAACCGCCTTTCTGAATGGAGATCTTGAGGAGGAAGTATATATGGACCAACCTGAAGGATTTGTGGTCACAGGTAAAGAAAATTTGGTGTGTAAGCTGAGAAAGTCAATATATGGACTAAAACAAGCTTCTCGACAATGGTATATAAAGTTTAATGATACCATCACATCATATGGTTTTGTAGAGATCATTTTTGATCGATGTATCTACATTAAGATCAGTGGGAGTAAGTTTGTGATTTTAGTCTTATATGTTGATGATATTTTGCTTGCTGCAAATGACATGGGTATGTTACATGATGTGAAGAAGTATCTCTCTAAGAACTTTGAAATGAAAGATATGGGTGAGGCATCTTATGTGATCGGGATAGAAATATTTTGAGATAGATCACAAGGACTGTTAAGTTTGTCTCAGGAAGGATATATCAATAAGATCTTAAAGAGATATAAAATGGAGAATTGCTCTGCAGGAATAACTCCAATTCAGAAGGGGGACAAGTTCAGTAAAATGCAATGTCCTAAAAATGAATTGGAGCGTAAAGAAATGGAAAGAATTCCCTATGCATCGGTGGTTGGGAGTTTGAACTATGTTCAAACATGTACTCGACCTGATATCAATTTTTCTGTTGGAATGTTGGGTCGATATCAAAGTAATCCCGGAATGGACCACTGGAAAGCTGCAAAGAAGGTTCTCAGGTACTTGCAAGGCACCAAAGAGAACATGCTTACATATAGGAGATCTTATCAGCTGGAAGTCATTGGATATTCAGACTATGCCGGATGCGTTGATAGCAGAAAATCGACGTTTGGCTACTTGTTCCTAGTAGCTGGGGGAGCAATATCATGGAAGAGTGGAAAGCAGTCTGTCATTGCTACTTCCACTATGGAGGCTGAATTTGTGGCATGCTTTGAGGCCACAATTCATGCACTATGGCTGCGGAACTTTATCTCAGGGCTTCGGATTGTCGACACTATAGCCAAGCCGCTGAGAATTTACTGCGATAATTCTGCAGCTGTCTTCTTTTCGAAGAACGACAAGTACTCGAAGGGTGCTAAGCACATGGAGTTAATACCTGTCTGTTAAAGAAGAAGTTCAGAAACAGAGAGTGTCATTCGAGCACATAAGGACGGACATGATGGTAGCGGGTCCGCTAACTAAAGGTTTACCACCCAAGGCGTTCAATGGCCATGTAGAACGTATGGGTATTATAGATAAGGCTTTGCTATTTTAGTTATGGGATGCTCATTATGTATTTGACACTAAGAATTCACTTAAAGATTATGTTTCTGATTTATTAATTATGTTATCAATAAAGTATGTGTATACACTTATGGTTTGTAGATAACATATGTTTGGTTTGAGAAATAAAAGTTCTTCTCATATAAGGATTGATATAAAATTAAAAATTGATTATGTGATACATGGAAGGGACTATGCCGATTAAATGACATACAACCGCCATGATTCGATCAATTTAAATTTTAATAAAGATCAAGTGAACTTGATATAAAAGTGCGCATTAAAGTTATTAAACTCTTAAGTTGATACAAAGGTCAAGTGGGAGAATGTAAAAATATTTTATATTCTATATGACCTACGTATCTATTAGTTTAATATAAAGTTCAAGTTCATATTATTGTTTTAGATTCTAATATAAAAGACGATACCGTGATGGATCGGTTTCGATTAAGAATTAGAATCCGGGTGTATTGATAACCCTCCTACTTTACCTTATGTTTAAATATATCTTTAATCTCATAATCATATATATATATGTTAAAGGTAATGATAATGGAATACATTACCATTATTAATATATATATCAGTATACGTGCGTTGTGGTACCGTTAATATAACGAATGGTTGTGATGAAGTCTTAGAGAGTTGTGTTGGTTAAGACTCATGTCTCTTTGACTAATATAAAACACAACACTCGTTCATCATTTTCCACTTCACGTAAGACGAGAGTCTTTCTAAAAGATACACAAGAAAAATACTGATTATTGAAGGAGAGATTAAAGGAAAGTTTGGGGTTTCTTGTCCATCAAAGAAACCACCAAAGAAAGAAGGTTAAAGAGGAGAACATCAATTGGTGGGATTGCATCCAAGCATGGATCAAAGTTAGTGTTCCTACCTTCTTTAGAATCATGTTAGGATTGAATTAAGTTTAATCTAAACTAGGTCTTGGTCTTGAAATAGATTAACATCTTTTGCTTGGATCCCTAGAGAAAACAATAGAAACGCAGATCTGCTTGCTAAGCAGATTCTTGTTGTTAATGAGGCATTGATGTCCTCCACCTAACACTTTTAACTGAATGAATGAAGTAGTGTTTCAAAAAAAAGATGTGACATGTTTTGTTTAGTTATTTACTTGTTCAATGACAAACCTAGTCTTTGGGAATTAGTTCTGCATTTCTAGTGGGTTAGAGCATGATTAACCCGGGGTTTTTAGGATGGAGTAGTTCGCGCGGAAGTACTCCATCCTAAAAACCCCGGGTTAATCATGGTCTTACCTTTTTGTCAAGAGTTGTTAAACTCCACTTTCCATTATCCCCTTTTGTAATGAGTCCATGACTCCAGTTACTTGTTGTTTCTTATTTAAGTCGATGAAAAACATAGAAATAGGTAGTCCAAACTACCAAACAAATCTCGTCAGCTTTTATGTTCTTGTTACAATTCTACTTGTATTTGGATCTGAAGAGGGACCTTGGCAGCAATCTAACACAAGTAAGAAAATAGTATATATTATGTAGACAATGATGTTGAATTTTAAGGTGAAAAAGATAAGCTTTATTTGATGACACATAGGTTGCATGAAAAAGATGATCCCACCACACCAAAAAAGAATACAAATCACATCCCTAGCTAGGCTAAAAAGAAACGAAGATGATGGATCTTAAAAAATCCCTAAGCTAAAGAGAAACGAAGAAGATGATACATAGGTTGCATGAAAAGAAAGATCCCTCTCTTACAAAAAAGAAAAGAAAGAAAGATCCCAACTCAATGTTAATGACTAAAAGACTAAAATCTTAGAGAGCTTATAGTTATGCTGCTGTTACATACTCTCAGGCCCGGTTCAATGTTTCACAAGACCCTGTGCTTTATATTAAACGGGTTTGTAAAAAGTTTTGTTTAAGATAATGATAAAACCAAAATAGGTTAAGAAAATAGTGACATGTTAAGATTCGTAGTTTGAAAAATATCAATTTTTGTTTTACGAATTAACGTTAAATGTACATGTCCTGGTTGCTCCTTCCTTAGCAATGCTACATTTCTCTGCATACAGTAGAATTCTATAAATTAATATTCAGTAAATTAATAAACATTCGAAACTAATAAATTTTCCTGCTTTAAAGCAGAGCCGGTTTACTAGGGAAGCAAGCGGTACAACCGTTCCGGGCCCAAACATGTGTCCCCCCATATAACAATAGTTAAGGGTTTCAATTTTTTTTATAAATCTATATTTTTATATATAAAAATTTATAAATAAAATTGAAAAATGCCCAAAATTATTTGATATGTATATAGTTTTATTTTGGTTACAAAATATTACTGATCAAATTTTAAAAATACTTTAAACATTATCTGAATATAAATTTTAGACGGTATTTTTTTTTTGCGCTAGAGCCCCTAACAGTGTTAAGCCAGCTCTACATTCAAATTACACTAGTTCAAAATATGAGATACATTGATAAGATAATAAGATAATATCTGTTTTTAGAAAATTCTATACAAACATATGGTTTCATTAAAATAATAAATTAACAATATGTATGTATATACATTGTATATAGTACAAACAAATAACAGTATTATTTCTTTATATTCATAATAAAATTATCTTTACATTTTCTTAATAAGTCTATATATTCTGATGATATTTAGTAAAATTATATCTATAACTATATTCAAATTCTATGAAATATATTTTATATACACCAAATAATATAATAAAATCTATATGAAAATCACATTTCAAAATTTTAATTAATGTATATACGCTAAAACATAACATTTTTCTTATTTTATAAAAAATATATTTAAAAATAGAAAAATATAAAAAGAAATTTGTTGTAAATTAATAACTCTATAAACTAATAAAATAATAGTACCAACATTATTAATTTATAGATTTTTAATTGTATATTCACACCTGTGTATTTTTTGAATTAAAAATATTTAGAACATCTTGGACCCTAGATCTAGAAGAAATTTCAGAATTTGTTTTAAGCCAACTTAAAAGTAGTGCTCTTACATAGTTTATTTATAAATAAATATGAAGAATGAATGAAATGCTATTTAATTTCTTTAAAAAACTCAGTTTTTATAAACAATAGAATACAATCAACTGTTTATGAAAATAGTACATTTAAAACACTAGATATATAGCTTTCTTATATTTTTTTATACGAAACCATTCAAAAACTTTCGTATATGCCAAATATTTCAATGATAGTCATTGAAAAAAAGTTTTAAATAACTTTTTGTTTTTTGATAATATTGTTTCTTAAAAATGAAAGTATTTTAATAAGATTTCTAACTATCTTCTCGTATCGGAAATTATCACCAGTTATATATATAAATGCATACATTTGTTTACAAAAATTCAAGATTCTAAAACTTGCTACACGTATTGAAAGCTCTATGTCCACTGTTACCTGTATGTACCGAAACAAATTTCGATGTCATGACGAGCTAAATCTACATTCAAAAAAAAAAGATTTTGCATCACAATAATCTAAAATCCAAAATCGCACTGAGCAGATGCCCATTAGATATATAATATGTACTTCAAAAGAGGAAAACATTACAATAGGCAGTTAAAGGCTACCCAACCGAAGAGCCAAATACAGAAGTTCCCACGAACTTGACATTCTCACAATCCAAGGATTTTAATTTACATTTTATCGATAAGATTGTTACTCAAAGCTAGGATCGTGCAGACAGCTACTAGAAATTCAATTATGTAACTCTGCAACTGTTCATCATTAAGTATTGTTCGAAGATGGCTCAGAATAGATCTAAACCTTGTCTACCCGACTACCACGTCCGAGATCTTGAGATGATACATCTTCAACCCAGTTCAAATCGGTTCAGGTGTTTGGGTTAGAATATTTTGGATTTTTTGGTTTTTCAATGTTATGTTAATTCAGTTTGGATTGGTTTCTTTATCCGTCTCAAACACTAATATGAAAAAAGTCACTCTTTCTGTTTTATTGAATTTATAAACAATATTATTGAATTTACACATACACAAGAGAATCATGCATCAACTAAACTCCTATTGGATAGCTCAAATTCATCTCTAAACGAACTATTGACTTCCTTACTATGATGCACTTGAACCGGTTTATACGTGTAAATCTTGGCACACCAGAGATAATACACGAGATTAACTACTTGTAACAAGGTGATTAACCAGTAAAAGTATTCAAGCTTTCCTCGGTTTAGATTGTTATCCGGTAACCAATTGCTTCCATCCGATTTGGCACTGAATTTATGAACCAAAGTCACAAGCAAAGTGCTCACATAGTTCCCGATCGAAATGGCCATCCAAAAAAGCGCCATGGCAGTACTCCTCATACTCTCCGGCGCTTGGTCATAAAAAAACTCCAAATGTCCGATCGACATGAAAGCCTCGGCAACTCCATGGAGACTGTACTGAGGAATCAGCCAAAGAAACGAGATAGGAACCATTGTGTGTGGTTTATCCAAAAGGCCATGCTCGATAGCAACATGCTTGCGCTTGATCTCAACAAATCCAGCGACAAGAGTTGCGATGATCGAGATTACGAATCCAACTCCCATACGATGGAGGAATGTGATTCCTCGCTCGAGGCTGGTGAATTTTCTGGCTATTTTTACCAAGAAGCGGTCGTAGAAGATGATAGTGGAGAGCATTGCAACAGTTGTGAAGACGGACATTGAACCGGCCGGGATTTGGAATGATTTGGTTAAGTGTCGATTCGTGGTTTTGGCTTGTTGAAGAGAGAATGTTCCTTGTTGAGCATAGGCTGTGATTAGTAGGATCCCAGAAGCTCCAATTGGACCCATTCGGATCACAGATTTTAGCTCTTCGACTCGGTGGACTGTGTTTAGCTTCCATAGGTTTGGGATTTGACCCGATTTCAAATTGTCTTCGTCAGTCACTATTGCTGCTTTATCCAAGAAACTAAAAACAATCAACATAAGAGATAGCCATCAGTAAACAAATGCAAGCATAAACGACTAAAATACAAGTTTTAATTGTTCATAATGTATTAATAAACTATGTGAAATGAAATGATTTTAAAGATGTTATTCGTTTATGTATTTTAATTGATTTTGGTATTTATATAGGATTTACAAAACCAAATAAAATTTCTTAGTTTCAAATCTAACATATAGCATTTTAGTATATACGAATTTATAATTTTTCTTCGGAGTTGACTATTTGTATTTTTAATAAATAAATTATCTAAATACATTGTGAAATCAAATCCATTAGCTATGTATGATTAAACAACACATGGTTTAACTTATGATTTGTAAATCATAAAATCGATAACACATGATTTTAATATGTGTTTAAAATCTTAAAACGAAGAGATCGTAAAATTGAATAACATATGGTTTAACTATGCTTTGCAAGTAAAAAAAAATTAATAACACACGGATTTAACATGTATTTAAAATCATAGAACGTATAATATCGATTAGTTTGATTTTTTAAATTCATCAAAATACACAACAAATCATTTATACTCAAACTAATGTTTTAGATCTGGAAAACTGAGCAAGGCAAAGGAAGTGACAAATGAGCAATTAATTACTAGTTAGCTAACTATAACTATTTCGAAATGTTTATATTTCGAAAACTGAGCAATTATATTATTATCTAAATATTACTATTTTGAGATGCTTAGATTTTGATAACTGGGCAGATTATTACTAAGTATACTAGATTCTTTTTCCGCGCTACGCGCGGATTACATGGTTCAATTTTGTTAATTTACTAAATTTTCCACTATATTTACAATATTATTAATTGTTTATATAACATTTTAAAACACAATAATTTTATAGTTCACCTGCAATAATTTATTTTATTTGTTTTAAATTTTTAGTGAAAGCATATTTTAAATCATGTGATACAAAATTCTAAATTGAAAAATTTTATTGGTGAAAAATCAATTTTTTAAAGATATTATATTAAATTAAATCACAGATTAATACAAAACTATACATGTGTTAAGTTGTAATTACAAAATTAGTTAGATATTTTAAAAGTTTATTTTAGTGAAAATGAAATATTAATTTAATTTTAAAATAAACACGACATTAACTAAATATTTAAAAGTTTTGTTTAAGTGAAAAATGAAATATAAATTTATTTTAAATAAATTTGAAGTTACTTAAAATATTTAAAATATTTATTTTAATGAAAAATGAAATATATATATTTTATAGTAAAAAAAGATATGAAAATATTTTATTCAGATATAATTTCAGAGTAAATATATGAATATCTACTTGATTTTTTGTTTTAGAATAATTCAAATAATTTAAATATTCATACAAAAAGTAATTTTAACAACTTTTTAAAAAATGGTCCAAATTAAAAAATCACACATGAATTAAAGTCATCAATTCTGTTTTAGTAGAATAGATTTATTAGATTTTTTTATGGTTCGGGGCTGTTGCCAAATCAGTGTTCATTAATTTGTTTATCATATTTTTTTTAACTCTTAGTTTTATTTTTAGTTCATATTAGCCAATTTTTTTGTAACAAAGTTTTTATTAGCCAATTTATGTACAGTTATTGTAATTTTAATATGTTTCTTGCAACTCATATTCATTAAGTAATTATCTTACCTAGAAAGATTTTCTTGTTAGAAAATAAGTTATTAAATTATTTTTATAAAAATATTTTAGCCAATTAAGAATTTTTTATTTCTTTTAGCTGTTAATAAGAATCGGTAGGCCATATATTTAGAAAATAAATCCATCAAAAATACTATTTTGATAAAAACTCATTTACAAATGTAAAGAGATTTGCGTACTCTGATCATAATACAAACTTTAACTCTTCTTCAACACGCCTCGACTGGGTTTCGTGCAGTTGAGTTGGAGTTTGTCCAAACATAGTTGCGGTGGGTATTTCCATATAGGTTTAGAGAATACTTGCGCTTTGTAAGTGGCCAAAAGGTTATATAGATGGAGATGGGGAAGTTGAAGAGAGTCGTCAGGTTGGGGTTTTTGATCTAACTAAGGTGTTAATGGCTCTGAACGGTGGAGGAAGTGTCTCTATCTAGTCGAAATTTTGAAAGACGGTCGTATGAATTATTTAATGGTGTAATGTGATTTGCCTTAACTATTTTAAGCGTATATGAATTGTGTAGGTTAGGGTTAACGAAGAGGGAGGAATATGATATGCTATATTGGCTAGAATGATACATGGAATTAGTGTAAAGGTTTTCGAGGCCCATCAATTTTTCATTAAAAAATTCATGATGACATGGCTAAATGATTGGTTCTAAATATTTTATCATATGTGGCATGCCTAAGAATGCTTGAAATTAGTTGCTTTTATATAGTAGTGATAACCATTATACTATTTTTGAATTGGGTCCAATAAAAATCCATTTTTTTGCAGCATACTATATAATACATGCCAAAAACAATAAAAATGACAACTTTGATGTGTTTGTCGTGGCTTGAACTATACTCACGTCTTCTTGCTTTTGGAACTTTTATCTTCAATGAATCATCACCGATTACAAATTAAGATTTATTTTGTGTCTTTTTATTTTTAATTTTTGATTTGTCTTGTTTCACCCAGTGGACAAGTTGTTGTACGATTACTCAATGGTTTACGTTACTATATTGATTTACTCTTTAGGTCGTATCATTTTCTAGTTATAAATTTAGATTTTCCTACGAGTCCTCGTGACTATCTGGATATATAGTCATACGGACCTAATCTGAAATAAATAATTCGATACTAATAAAGTGTTAGTTGATACTAATATAGTATAAAATTTAGGATCGAAACAATCAGTAGTATATTTTAGAACTATATTTTATGGCTACTCTCCTTTAAAGAAGTAGCTCTAGTTTTCTATATGTGAATTTCTAAATTATATATCATATTGGTGATATATAGAAATATAGAAACTGGAGAAAGAAAAGTCATCAATAAAAATATTACCTCATGTGTTTGGTGTGTCTGAGATTACCACCTAAGGAGATAGGAGCATCAATTTCATTGTTGGTATAGAGAAGTGTAGGATCAGAAACCATCCTCAGTTTCCTTTTGCGAAATGCTGAGACTGCGACTTGTATTAAACGGGTAAACGGACTACCGGATGGAATCAAATGACGGTAAAGCCGGAAACCGCCGACAAAAGCAATAACGGATAAGAACATAGCAACTGTCGGGATGCCTAAACCTAGACCCCACCCAACGTTATCTTGGATGTACACAAGAACCGTCACGGCCACTAAATTTGCTGCTCCCATGCAAAAATAGTACCTAATCATTCAAAAACATCGAGAAAATTATAATTATTTCGGCTTATAACTTATAATATCTACATAGTTAACTAGAAAGAAACTACTATATCCATTAAACACATGCTCATAACTCAAAAATACGACTTTTGGACATCTATATGATTACTTATTTTTTACTTAGAGACCTATAATTAAGAGATTTGTTTTAGTGGTTTGCTTAGGATCCATGCTCATCCTTTTTTTACATCATAGTAGTATTACAAAGTCATCTTAGCTAGGAATCTACGAAAGGAATCTAATAATTTTATTTTTATGTATAATATATCAAGAAAAGTATTTAATAAGTACCCGTTGAAGTAGTTCCAGGTTTTGGTGGTTTGCTTAGGATCCGACTCGTCGAACTGATCCGCACCGAAAGCAACAACACATGGTCGGATCCCACC
Source organism: Brassica napus (assembly GCF_020379485.1). NCBI lineage: Eukaryota > Viridiplantae > Streptophyta > Magnoliopsida > Brassicales > Brassicaceae > Brassica > Brassica napus. The sequence continues at coordinate 9,388,041 of NC_063435.1, read as the reverse complement.
CGACCCGAGAGCTCCAAGAAGAAGAGCTATGTACAGTATACTCAACTGTGCTGTGTCTGCTACTACACAAACCTCTTCTCCTTTACACGGTGGTGGTCTTAGCGTTGGTATTATTGCTGATATCGTCAGTAGTGTCATGCCCTGTAATTTTTTTTTTCATTTTACCATATATCGTTAGAACAATTAAATTGATGTAATGTTTATTGTTTTGACCTGAGGTCATTGTAATAAAAAAACAATGTCATATTTTTTTGTTATAACTTTTTTTTGTGTTATAATTTAATACAGCAAAACCCATTCCTACAAAAATTCAAGAATTTTTTTCTGAATTAACGTTATATATAAACGTACGATTTGGTAGATGATGGAAGCGAAAGTGATGGTCCAAAACCGGCCCGCGAAGGAGTCGGCGACAAAGGCACCGAGAAGAGGAGTGAGACTCGAAGTTCCGGCGAAGTTAGTGAGAGTGTTGGCTGCTTTGGTTAAGGGAAGGTGAAGCTGTGTTGTTAGATAACTTATCATGTTTGCGTGAAACCCAACCACCGCCAGTTTCTCACATATCTCGTTAGCTGATAATAACCATCAAATTATTAATTAGAGATGATCAGATTCATATTTTCACACAAAAAGCTCAAATCATACCGAAGATGAAGGGCATAGTAATTAATCCTCCCTTTGGTCGACTTGAACTCCCATGAAACTGTTTTTCTTCTTCACTGATCTTGTTCTTGCTCTTCTCCTCCATGTTCTTGAATGTTGCTTGTAATGAATAGTTAACTATGTTTATGTATTTTGTTTGTTGTAACTTGTATGTGTTGAAATTAGTATTAACCAGGGGGGCTATATTTATAGGCTTTTTGGTTTACAAATTACTAGGTGCTTTAGTGGCTTATGCGTACGAGATCTATAAATGAATACGACAGTGACGTCTATAGATTCACAGCCACAAATTAAACCAGATTTGGTTTACTTGGACCGGAATATCAGCATTCTCTACTAGGATATCAGCATTGAGTAAATATCTAAGACGATTCATTTCTCAAAAAAAAAAATATCTAAAAGGATTTCTCATAAATAAAGTTAAACAAAAAGGGTAAAAAGCAACAAAAAAATTGAGAAACGTCTTTTATTTAAAAAAATTAAACATATTGTTGAGAGATTCAATTAAATAAATCATTTTCTAATGAAGTATGTTGTTGAGTCTACCGATTCTTGATGGTCTTATTATCGTCGGGATTCTTGTCAATTTCATTGAACATTATTCTACTACATTTTAGTCCCTAGTTAAATTATTTGACTAAAACCTGAAAAACAATTCTTATGAACTAATGTTTGATTTTCATGACCTTATGAACTAGTGTAGTTTTAGGCTTTTAGCACCTTCTTATCTTTTTTTGGCACAAATGTTTAGTTTTCAGTGGACAACATGGACTTGACTGAGTAGTGTCATCTATACACGTAATTTTCAAAGGTGGAACATGATGAAAAAAATAACTTCCATGATTTTCTTTTGAACTATGATGCATCATGCAAGCTCCTTTTTTTTTTAATCATGCAAGCTCTTGTTATTGAAAAGAAAAAGAAATTCTTGTTATTGATGTATATCTCGTTTAACCACATTTTCTCAAATTTATAGTTTGTATATAATAGAAAGATTTATATAATAAAGTGCCTTTATATGAAAATAACTCTATATAATAATGCCTTTCAAGTCAGGTTTGTGCGAATCATCATCATTAACACAAAATCCCATATTTTGAGGTGCTTACATCACATCAACAATAAACTATTTGCGCTCCATTTCAACCAGTTGGACAAACTTTGTTGCGACATAAAACAGTTATTTGAACTTTTGTGATAACTTATTTACCCATTTAGGATCCGAATGGAGAAAACAAATCAAACATTGCGGATCTAGTGTATAAAATGGATCGAGCGGAATAAGAGTAGATCAAGTGAATCTAGTGGTACAAGTGTGAATCAAACGGATCTACCGGTTCAAAACATATGTTTAAATGATAAAAGTGGATAAAAAAAATTCCAAAGTATTGTATTAATTTAAATTAATCTATAAAAATTATTTATTTTCATAATTACAAAGAGTTATTTTTAAAATACTTTATGAATGAAAAATTTAAAATTTTATTCAATTATAATCAAAAATTATTTAAACATATATAATGTATTTGGTTAAAAAATATGTATCTGATTTTGAATGATTTTAAAATAATTATCTAATTAAATAACTATAAATTTCTATTTAAAATATTATATTAAATCAATTTAAGCATATATATAATTATTTTGAGCTTTAAAATTACATCTATATATATATATATATATGTTTTTGGATGATCTAAAAAATAATTATGATTCTTGGTAAAATAATACAATAGTTTTGGACTTTAATATCAACTAATGCATGAATTCAAAAATATTTTAAAGTTTTTCTAAAAAAATAACACATCTTTAAAAAATAATGTCAAATAATAATACATTGTACCTATTAACAAATTTTCAAATTTAATACAATATAATTCAATATATATATTTAGTATTATATGTAAAATAAATTTAAATGAAATATTAAAGCAAATTTTGATATTAAATTAAAGATACACATGATAAATATGATACCATTACAAAACCAAATGTTGTTTTTAATAAAATAAGATTTACAAGATAAAAAAATATAATATTATGACCAATTTATGATAAATATGATACCATTACAAAACCAAATTTTTTTCTTTTTTTTTTGCAGTTCTATTAGAGATAAAATAATTTCATATAGGGAATTCAATGGGACATTAACTAATATAAAGATTATGACCAATCTAGTAATCATCAATTGGTTTATGTTGAAAGTTCATCTAAGTTGACATTGTATCAGATTCAGATCCCAAATATGTTAAATTCCTAATTAAAATAACCTTTCCTAACCGGATATAAATATCGTAATTAACTCCCTCGACTGAGTATAACTGTCTTAAAGTTCCAAGATTTTTGGGCAATAAAAACTATTATCTCGAGATTTTAAGTTTATAGATTTCTAACTTAAAACCAATTGGCGATAAATGCAGTGGTCCAAGTCCCTTATATATTAGTAAGTCCTTTACATATTTTTAATATGAGATTTTCTCTCTAACAAGTTCCCTCGTAATATTTGCTAAGGAATATATGATGGATATGTTGTAAATATATTCGTCCATAAACTTACGATGAATTTGCAAAACAATTTACCACCATTCATCGCAAACCATCGCTTATATTTGCTAGGGATTTGCAATTTTTGTAAATCCATTGCAATATTGAGATGATCTTTCAATAATCTTTTTCGTAGATATGGAAGGAGTTTTTTACACAAGGGACTTTTATAGCAAACCTTCACATATTTGCGTTGGTTTGTTCTTTTCGAAATCTTAACTTGCAAATATCATATTTTCTTATAATTTATTTGATCACACCTTGTTTGTGGTAGTACATGGATAATTCATTTATAGGTTACATTTTTAGCTTTGGTTTTCTTCTTTTGACACCATCTTGTATCTGAATACTTGTTTGATGTCTCTATTAATAATATCGTTCTCTTTTGTCCATAACTTAACCAAGACGTCGCTAGTGAACCACATAAATTAATATGTATTTGTTTCTCTTTTTGCGTTTTTATGTTTTCACGTCCTTAATCATTGATAATAGATAAATTTTAATAGTTTCTATATAATTAGTTTGAGTGCTAGTCTCTGTTGTCGTATATTCGCATGCGTGAGAAATGGATCACAAGAGAGTAGGTAGAGTGATACATGAGTTGGGGACTCATATATCATCAGAATGCATATCACATGGCAATATGGCATTGTTTGGCCTAGTGTGGACTTCACTCTCCCTTTTTGCACAGCCAACCCCCATTCTCTAGTGCCAACGTGTGCGATCGGTAACTACAAAAGTAACTGAGAGTAATTAATATAGCGAAATTGAGAGTAACAGAGTAAAATAACATTAAAAAAGAAAAGAAAGATGTCACTTTCAGCGTAACACCAATTTTTTTTCACGTAGAAAGAGGAACAAAATAAACAGTTTTACTCTAATTAAACACTAACTAGCGAAAAGATAGGTGGAAAGTTTTCAACCTGATTGGTACGATAATAGCTGGAGTGAGAAAAATATATTTTTTGCTGAAAATATAACGCCACTTGTGACATACATGACATAGATTGAGCTCTCCATGGATGTTATCACCGACAAGAAAAGACAGTTCAGGGTGTGGGTGGTCCTGAGGAGAGCGCGGTGAGTCCGATGACGCTTTTCATGGAGGACCACCGGTTATGAAGACAGTTGTTGAGAGTGGTAAGGGCCGGCGAATGCAGATCCGGTTAGGGTTTTGGCGGCGTTTTCGAGGCGGAGACGCCGGAGCTGATCAGGTTGAGACGGTGTGCGACGCGTGTCGATCCGAGGGCGCAGATGCTTCCACGTGGCATGCACCCAGCCTCCTTGATGCGAGTATCCCAAACGCGTCGGTCGGGTTGTTTGGTTTGGGCCGTGGGCCGGTTTAAATTTTCTAGAGAGTAGCCGGCTGGTTTATGGGCTTCGAGGTTTTAATTTTGTAATTGGGCCTTTGGCCTGTACTATGGGCTTAGCCCGGATTTATATCAATCAAAATTTCTTGGCGGAAAAAAAAGACATACATGTTATGATTGGTAAACTTTGGAGGAGTAATAGGGAGGGAATAAAAAAGAAGTGATTTACGGTAAGTCATTTTTTGAGATTTTATTACACAGTAGAGCAGTTACAACTACCAGGGTAGTTTTATTATGGTTATTTATTTTGCTGCCCCTAACTAAGCTTAACGTGTAGTGGGTTTAATAGTTTTTTTTCTTTAGTTCAATGTTTTAAATAAAATCGGAAGAAAAAAAGTAGTAAGCGACGTTCAGAGCCACATCTTTTTATTTCTTTTTTCTAATCTCTTACACGTTTACTTAGGTAAAAATTTTGCCGAGAAAAGTTGAAAAAATCAAGCCAAGAGACTTAATCGATTTAACGACGGAGATGGTGGAGCTAGATGCGTAGTCTCAGATCTCGATCAACTAGCCACAACCCGATGCTCAAAATATCAATTGGAGAGTTATTCATCCATGGTCAAAGTCAAAAATTTATCTTTCTTCTCGAATGAATCAACTCCTCATTTATTTTTGTCTCCGCCATCATCTCAGCCTCACTTATTGCTGCCCTCCGACAATCTGAGTTTGATTACCAGCTCAAAGTGTATTAAACCTCTTTGTCTACTACTCTTTTTATTCTGTGGCTGGAGAACTTAGATACATAATCATCTTCGGCTCACTTGTCGTCGCCTCTGCCTCACTTGATTCTACTCTCCATCAAGTCTGATTACCGCTTTGAACTAAATAATACATGTATGTTCTATAAGATTATTCTTCTCCCGACATTGGTTGGTAAGGTGCTCTAAAATAACTGTTCGTAGACTTCAAAGTCCTTTTTATATTATTTTTTTTATCAGAAAACATGTTCGTTAAAAATCATTTCATGAAAACTATGAAGTGTCAATTTTCTTTGTTGAGATTTTATGAAATTTATACATATTCCGGGAAAATATGTTTTCTTGATCATTTTTTGTTGTTACAAAAAAAAAATCCAGGTTATTTCACAATTTTCTAATGTTTCAAATATTGTCATGAACTACATATTACTATTTAGTATTCAGTAATCTTATTGTTGCCGTCTAGCATCGTTTCGCCATGTTACCAAAAGGAAGAGTTAGTTGAACTATATTTCGGTAGTTTGTTTTTGGTATTCTTTAGACCATCTCCAATGGTTCACTCTATAATATGATAACTCTATAATAAAATTAAGTTATACTCCAATGATACTCTACTTTAGAATTGAAAATAGAGTGATGCAGAAAAAAAATAACTTACTCTATATATAGAGTAAACTCATTTTTACTCTATTATATATAGAATTTTAAAATTTAAATATTAAACTTAGATAAATATTTGAGAAATATCATTTTAAATCTAGAGTGAATAATTTATGAAATGTCATTTTTAGTTTATTACATGTGTAAAATGTAAAAACTTAAAATACATAAATTATTGATGTAATTATAATTTTCTATTAAATAAAATTAGTAAACATAAATAAATTTTCCCTTAGAATATATGGATTCAAATCCACTTATCTTTTAAATCTAATAAATGAAACAATAGAAGCGTTATAGCACAATGGTAAGAAAAGCTAAATTATATTTTGCGACCAAGGTTTGATTCCTAGGGAGCCCGATTTTAAAAAAAATCATCAGTTATAAGTTTTGTCTAATATAATGGTTGACTAACGCGATATTAGTCAAGATAGATTTTATATAACACGATTCAAAGTTTATGTCTATAATTCAAATTAGTTTTTAGTTTAGATCGTATTTAGCACTTATATTTTGGTTGAGTCTCAAAATTTACAGCATAAATAATAAGGGTCGGAAAAGGCAGTTTCTCATTCTTTATCACATTTCAATAAAATGATGTAGTATACTGCAAGCTAAAGAGGGTTAATGATCGATACAAAAAGTCAAAACTACATCATCATAATTTAGTTGTTTCCACTGGATGAAGAGTCGTCATGTTGGTCAGGACGGGAACCATTCATCTCCAGTGTAAAATTACTAACTCATCATCTGGTTAGGTGGCATGGATTTATAATTCCCACGTACAGCCATTGGGATTTTATGTCACCGGGGAATAGGTATCCCATATCCAAGAGATTAGTCGGTTGAGTCTCGATCTGTCGGACACCTTTGGATAATCAAAAAAAAAAAAATTGATAGAAGAGTTAAAAGTAATAAGTGGCAAAGATCAGATAAGATATCGTGGAGATAGAGGTATAGAACGAGACTTTGGTTTTCACTCTTCAGTGTGCTTTTGTATTTGTGTTAATACGTAATAGCTGGTGCTCTTTGCATCCACACACGTATGATCAGCTTTTGTTCCCATCTCCTTGAGCCTACGTTTCTCTTCTTTCTCCCTTTTTTGTTTGTTTGTTTTTGGTTTACTCGCACAAAAAAAAAGTTTTTGGTTTACTCGCTAAAATGGGACGTATTCGGTTCTTTACAAAAAAATGAAACAAATTTGAATTTCTATATGTAATATGTATTGTTATTATCCATATCAAATCGATAAAAGATAGGATGTTGTGGATTCGAGTGAGATCCTATGAACTCTAATCGTTAAAGACAGATTAAGAAATCGAGACAAATTTGCACGTTTACAGGTTAACTTCACGCAATATGATAAAATTATAACTTCATCTCCACTGAAGATGTAAATATATTCATTGGTTTTACCTATACATGAAAATAACATTCAAATACAAAATATTTATGCGATCTGATGAATGATTGATTTATGTTTCTGCTGACCATTAGCTACTTCCCGATATTCGCACCAATGAGTCCATTTAAAAAAATATATACACATCGAAAATTTTACACGTATGTTAAAAAATTGAGTGAGTTACCATTTAGGACGACATTTTATTCACTTTTTTTACAGTTTAAGACACTTGTTGCTGGAGGGATACTTTTTCTCTTACTTATGCTGATTTCAGACTAAATTGTTCCTGGTCGAAGTGAGACAAGAAACAAGTTGGTGTTAGTGAGGACCACTTATATTATCTTGTTAGTGAGAACGTTTGTTTCTGGTCAGAAAACATAAAAAAGAACTTAGTTAGATATTATTATTTTATGTCATTACTTTTCATCTTCTTGTTTTATATTAGTTTTTTCAAAAGTTTTGATATATTAAAAAAATTTAATTGTTACAATAAATTTTAGATTTTTTTCCTCTATATTTTAAGATCCACTATCATATATATATTTTATATATTTAACATTTATACAAAATAAATATGTGGACATGGATGAAAAAGTGTGAAAGAATAAAATATGAAAAAGATGTAGATTCACAACGTTAAATGTTTAGTGCTTCGTAAATTTATCACAGACAGCCGAGTTAGCACCTATAATAAGCAAAAAAATGAGCTCATGATAAATACTAATGTCGTGGATATGGACGGAAAACTACAAACATTGACAAAAAAATTATATCTTTTAACATCCATTTTCAATTTTACATATATTAACATTTACACAAAATGTTTAGACATTGACATAATAAATATGTATGAAAAATGTGGACATGGCTAAGAAGACATATTTCTTAAAATGTGGACATGGACTAAATCTGTGGACAAAAATTCGTGGACAAAATCTGTATAGGGTAAAAGGTCATTTATTCCTTCAAAGCTAAACTGAATCCAATCAAGACGCAAGGTAATAGAGAGACTCGTTGATGGGAGAACCCTAAAACCAGACAATCTGACAGATCTCGGTGGAGGCTTCTCGGGAGTTCCCAAATAAACATGGAATTGGGTATCGTTTTGTGCTTTCGGTGAAATTAGGGTTGAACTGGGAAAGTGAATTTGAGTTGGGAGAGAAAACCAAAGAAAATTGGAGAAATTGCAGAGATGGGGATTGGAGAATCAAATAAGCGGCATGCCCTCTTCCTTCTCCGATCTTCTCCGATAATTGAAGGTATGGAAGCGTCGTGAGATTAAGGTTAGGAAAATGATAATTGATGGAAAAGAGAAAGTAGATCTGAGAATCATAGTGGGGGAGAGAAAAATAGATGGACTTAGAAATTTAGAAATTTTTATTATTTTATGACAAAATAGAGTAATTAGAAGAGGGTGTAGTTGAGGGGTAGGTAAGACATTGCACATGGACAATGTGTGCCTCCAGCCACAAGTGTTTTAATGTGTTATTCCAAAGACATAATGTGTCTTGGAGTGTAAAAAATTCTAAAAAATTTCATGCTGACATAAGTTTGTATGTATAGTATGCAAGATATATGTACAGAATTTGATTATTTAATGATGCAATCATTGTAGTTTCGAGTGACACTAAATTGCAACTTTACACATCATCCTTTGTTAAAAGAAACATTGAATCATTTATATAATAAAGCGCAAGTCGTTTGACGAATCAAATAATAACACGTACTATTATAACATTATATTTCCTATATATTAAAGGAAAATCACTTTTAAAACTTAGCTTAAAAGTTTATTAGCAAGGAATGAGACGTGGTGACATGGACGTTTTTATTTAATAAAACGCTTAGGTGTCACGCATAAAACTTTTCTCACCAAAACTGTGAATTTAATGCATTCACACAAAACATTCATTTAAAAGAACTTCATACCATCTATACTTTTCTCGGCGAACACTTTTACGTGATAAACCTTTAACTTCAAGTTCAATTGGTTGATTTATCAATCTTCTCAATATAATCCTAGCATCAATAAATATTTATTATTCCTCTATATGTTTATGTACGGTAACCCATATAATCTATCTCCATTAAGTCGACAGATCCGTAAAGACCACCGAACAATGAAACTTTAGTAGGATGCCAAGTATTAATGAAAGAACCCTTTTCTCCATACCTGCTTTCATGCAGTTAGCAGATCACTCACGTTCTTGAGAACCGCCTCTCATTACTGAAAGAGGACGTTGATAATATATTTCTAGATAAATGTGTTTTACTCGGTTTTGTTACTGCTCGATGAGGTGATCTCTGTTTCGAGGAGACTGAATCACTGTAAATCGTCTCGGCTTAGTGTATTAGTCTTCTCGAGCAAGCAATATAAGAATGCGAGTGTCACCACCTTCGCCGCCATGAGAGCTCTGCATTTGACGACCTTAAAGATGAGAAGAAACCTCCAGGAACGAACCACAAGTTTCACGTGGTGGTCGCATCTGGAACAACCTTTACAATTTAGAGGGTCAAATAATCTTCAATTTCTTTATTATACAACTATGTTTTCTGAATTTAAAGGAACTATACTTTTTCACACAGTTATTATTTTGCTTATAATATGTTATTGATCCACTTTTTTTGATTTTATTTGTTAAACCCCTAAGTCCATAACTACTCCAACGTGATAGGCGAAATATAAAAAAAATTCCAAAGCTTCTTCTCAAACTTGCAAACACCATATATTGAATTTTAATATTAGTGAACCCATTATAAAAAGTTTCTAGCTTCGACTATGATAACTATCATACCTTTAGTTCTATCTAACTATCACTTAAAAATTTAAAATATATCTTATGTTATACATAATTATAATATATAATTTCAACATTAATATAGACATTTTATTCCGCGCAAAGTGTGGATTACTATCTAGTTTAAAATAATAAAACAAAGACAATATAGCAAAAAGTAAACACCTTCTTAAGGCTTAACAACCAAATTACGTGTCAATTTACAATATAAGTAATTACTAAATCATAATACTCCAACAGTTCTTTCCCACATCTCGACTCCACGATCACCAGTTACCAGCAATCTCTATAAAACTACCTTTATTCCACCATTTATATTTGTGTTATTCTACGTTCGTGTAATAATTTATGTCCAACGCAGGAAAAGAACATTTTCTCTCTTACTCAAATCCACAAATATTCCAACGTCTCCATGCAAGGTTTCTATTTGGCATTTGGTAGTAATATCATACCCACTTATTTTTTCTTGCTCAATTTCTCTGTATCTCACTCTTTTTTAACTACTTCCGCTACATCAAACCTCGCTCTCTCACATGTCAGGTTTCTCTTTGGGAAACTTATGGTTGTATCTCATTTTTATACGAGACAGAGGAGGCCATAGAATATCAAGGTACTATGTAAATATACACATCTGCATGACTGCATCCAACAGAAACAGAACCAGAGGCAGTGGTGCATGTGGTGGGGAGGGGGGTCAGTTGACCCACATGACTTCTACAAATAAATAATTTTGGCTGGAACATTTGGTTACGATCCTTTAGCTTGACCCCCATGACACTAGTTCAAACCTTTACTTTGACCCATCTTAAAATAATTTTAGTAATATTACATAATTATTTTAATAAATGACTCCTATGATGATGTGATGCAGCTTTCAAAATTTGTGGAAAGACAACCAAAAAGTCTAACATTCTACTTGAGAAAAAGAGTGTGTCAACAACTTTGATGAGGCAAATTGGATATTTACAAATCTTTTTGTCTATAACAGAGCATATTCGTCTAAAAAAGTAAGACTGGCATATACAAAATTGTATATATGAAAGAAAAATTGTAAATATGTGTTATTTTCATTGTTTTTAATTTTCAGTCTATCGAATCTAAGAACATTTTATCTTTAAAAAAGATTCAATTAAAAAAATACAAAAAAACTGTGACGTATCAAAAATATACGTAACTATAATTTATGTGTTCTTATATATATATATATATATATATATATATATATATATATATATATATATATATATATATTAACATATGTTTGAAAACTGCTTATATACATGCATCTGTTCTTTTGGAAGAAAATCATAATAAGTATTTTAACATTTTCAACTGTTTTTTTTATTGGGGCCACTTCTAATTTTGATGTGATGTGACTTAGCTATAGAAAATGTGACTAAAACGATTTCTATTTTGATAAAACAAAATTACAAATTGTAAGTTTTTAAGAAAAATGATAGATTAGATGCAAACAAATACTGATCCGGGATGATATACTAGTTTTAGTTAATTTGCAATTTGATTTAAAAAATCTATCAATAAATAATTTTTTTACATAATATTCCCAATCAACATTATGTTATATAATACTAAAAACACGGCATTTTATATTTTGTAAAATACATTGTCCGTTTGGTGGACAGTTGTTATAATAATCTTAATGGGCCACCATTTCATGTCTCTTTAATGCTATTTAACCACAAGGTGGTGGGCTAGTGGTCTTGAGGGAGTTACGACCCCAATACAGACCTGGTTTCAACACTCCGTATAGCCACCCGGACTAGCGTTAAATTACAAGAACACGTAGAGTGCCGTAGGCCTCGTGGGACTAGTCAGTTGATCTCGGTCACCGGATCTCTATGGTTATAAAAAAAAAATACATTGTCTGTTTATTAATAGGTAATATATGTCAAAATCGGCAAAAAAAAAGGATTGTTTAATTAAGGAGGTCAAACTAGAAGTACACTGCAATATATTTTAGATCCAGAGCAGGCCAAATTTGATCCATATTCGTAGGGCTGGGATTTTTAAATAGTTCGGTAAGAAAAAAAATTGGTCTTCAATTTGGTTCGGCAATCGGTTAGTATAATTTTTTTAAAAGAATTCAAACAGTACCAGTTTAACAGAAATTCCTAACCAAACTAACCAAAATCTAAATCAAAATAACTGAACTAAACAAAATCCAAACCAAAATAACTCAAATAACCAAATGTTTTTAATTTTTTTAATTTAACCGAACTAACCGCATAACCAAAAATTTCGGTAAACTTTTTTGAAACCAAACTAACCAAAAACCTAACCGAATCGTACTTTTTTGGTGAGATTTCAACCGATCCGAACTAACCGAATTCCAAGGTAACCAGGTGGGGGTATTGGATTTAGAAATTTGATAGAATTAGATGGAATTATAGTTTCCATTAAATTCCACTATTATTTAATTATTGATTTCATCAATTCTTTTAAATTCTTGTGTTATTGGATTAAGTATTTGTAATCATTATTTTATTTACTTTAAATTCTGTTGTTATTTAATATTTGATAGATTTTGTAGTAATGTTATTTGATAAGAATTTAATGAAATATATCCTACAGAAATGCAAAGAGCCAATTCTTTGATTCTATGAAGAGATTTCTTATACTCGTGGGAATATGCATTTCACGAACTCATGTCCTACCATTTTTCACTCTGTATTTCATGAATTCACGTAAAAACAAAAGAATTGAAATAACATAATGTTTAGTTTGTGATCAAATACACATTTCAATTCGATAAAATAGTTTTTAGTCTAATTTTTTTTTCTTTGAAAAAGGGCTTACTATTGAATGCATTGAAAACAAAGAGTTGGCCCAGCTATTAGCCGGCATATTGGGATGAGGCCCTACATAAAGAAATTGCAAACAAACCCATAGTAATAAGTCCAGCTCAAGAGCTGCAATTTAAACCCTGAATACTCTCTGGAACAACTATGTTTCGATTCGAACATTGGAGATATTGAGGACATTTTTTCTAAGGGCATGATTATTGGAGGTCCTTGCTCTTGAGTCCTTAATACACATATATTTGTATGTATATATTATATATGCATATATAATTGCGGGCTAAGGACTTTACAGAAACCCAAACTGAAAGTTTCTTAATTATATAACTTTCGGTTTGGTTTGGGTTTAGGTTTCCGTAAAGTCCTTACCCCGCAATTATATACGCATATATAATATATACATACAAATTTATGTATATTAAAGATTCAAGAGTAAGGACCTCCAATAATCATGCCCTAAAGCTTTGATTTGTACAACGGATGATAAAACAATAGCAATATGTTGTATAAACTGTTTGTTACAGAAACAATATGTTCTCATAAATATATTTAATAAAGTGATCGGTAAAGTAGTAAATGATTCATACATAAAATTATTGTATAAATTTTGTATATGATATATAATTTATTTGTTTTTAAATAATGTAGATATAGTTATATAATATATATATTAAGTTTATACTTTTATTTACAATAAATAAGTCATATTTAATTATATTTTAAATGTAAAATATTATTTGTATAAAAATTAAATATATTAAATTCTTTTTTTCAATTTTAAAAATATATATTTAATTTTTGGATACCAATTTAATTTTATGATATTATTAAATAAAAATAATTATTTTTTAAAATATTTTATATATTATAAATGCAAATGCTTTGCTGAAAGCTTCATATGAAATCATTGGATAAAGAATATTTAGAGAGTATTTGTATCTTATAAATACTAATTTAAATGTTTTTTTAAATATTTGTTGATTGGATAATAAAAAACAAAATGTTTATGCTAATGCTCTACCAATAAAAAATTTAAATCGCACGGCAAAGAATCATGTGTACATAATTAACTCTCTTTTTTTTTGAGAAATACTTTTTATTTTATTTTTTGAAAAATACATAAATAACATTTTGAAACGCCGTTAATACTATAAAATCTAAATTCTCGGTGATCTCTCCCAATCTCCCGTTGCTTCTTGGCTGACAAACCTCACTCTAAACCACTTTTGTTTTTATGGGATTCAGCTGTAGGCCGAGCATTGCTTCTCAAATTTTTTTTTTTTTTTTTGAGCAAAGCTTCTCAATTTTTTCAATACATCATTACAGTAGTCGGAAAGCAGCGCTCAAACTTAACATATTTCGCCCCAAAAAAAGCAGCGCCCAAAGAATTAATAGTGTTTTTTAATTGGTGAATTGTAGCCTTCCGGCAAAAAAGAGATAAAGAACTATCCATAATCTTATTATCCGCCTATCTTCTCTAGAAGTGGTTCGTAATACAATGGTAGACCCATATATTTAACCAGCAACTGTCTTGTACTAAATGGGAATCGATATGTGATGTACAGGCTACTATGATCATTGAGATCTGCTAGATAGATCATGTACTTCTTAACACTTATTTTGAGTTTTGATTCCTTGGCATAATCGTCGAACATTTTTACTATACTTTCTACAGAGTTTCTATGTCCATTAACACACAGATGAGATCATGTGCAAAACATAGCTGTTTTAAGTGAATGTTTTTACTTAACAGGTTGAAAACAATTTTCCGTTCTATCACCGCTTTATCTTCTTTTTTTTTAGATCGAACCGCTTTATCTACCAGTTTTAATAAAACATTCATATATATGGACGATGATGAGATAAATCGACAGTGAACAATCTTGCTGTAGTCCTCGTTTTCTTTACGAATAGCTTACAAGCTATATATATATGTGTATTTTTGTAGCAAAATATCTCATATATTAATTGAGAACATTACAATTTTTTTTGTAGTCACGTGTTATCATTAGAATGATTTTTATAATTCTTAGAGAAATATGTTGATCCATCTAATTATATAATAAACTTTTTTATTAAACAAACCATAATTTCATTATTAATATTTTTTATTATTTTCTTAAATAGAAATTACGGATTGTCTAATATGGCTAAAGCATATATGAAATTAATAATTTTGAATAACAAAGATGGGAAATTGCCACAAATACCACTTTCAATGTACCACTTTTCATTAATACCTTAACCAACTTTACCATTAAATTTTTAATAGGCAAAATACAATTATACCCCTATCTAATTAAAACTACAACTATTATCTTCTTCTCCACTATCCGATAATCAATCTGACGAGATCCGGTGATTCTGACGAGTTTTCCGGCGAGCTTTGACAACGAAGACGAGTTCTCTTGCGAAATCTGACGATGCTGATGAGTTCTCTGGCGAAACATGAATGAGACGATCTATCTCCTGATGCTGATGAGTTTCCGGTGAGATCTGACGACGCTAACGAGTTTTCCGGTGAGATCTGACGATGCCGAGAAGTTCTCCGGCGAGATCTGACAGACTCGACAAGCTCAGACGAACGAGACGATCTCTCTCCCAACGCCTAAGAAACACTAACAAAGGTAAGATGATAGTATATGGTGATTTTTGCCTCTTTCTGTAATTTTAGCTTGATTTATCAAAATCGATATGTTTCTAAAAAAGAAGACGAAGTTTTTCAAGTGAAGTTTTCAGATCTCAAATTTATAAGATCTTATAAATTGGGTCCTTTCAAATCTTACTGTTGATCTGTTAGCAATCAAAAGACACAAAGCTTAACGTAAGAGTACAATTATTGATTTGGTTGATTTATTGTCATAGTTTTCAGATTTATATAATTATTTAATTCATGAGAAGGTACTAACCTAAGAGTATAATTATTCCATGATTACTTCTTCTCTTGGTTGATTTGGTGATGTTGCAAAGAATTACAAATGTGTGTTGTCAGCTTTTGGATTTAAAGGATGTTGTGGAGAATATGTGTGGTGATATGCATATCTAAGTATCTCACTTCCTTAAGGTAATACAATGCTACTATTTGTAGTTTGACTAGCAATGTTTTAGTATGTGCAGTATATGAGGTGGAACGTTGGTGTTTTGGTAGTGTAACGTTCTATTTATACTTTGTGAGATTTATTTTTTATGTCTTGTTTTGTGTATAATATCTACAGAAGCAGTGTAGATGAAGGATGAGTTTGTTGAGTTATGAAAGCATACTATTTTTGAATCTTATTTTTGGAAGTGAATGCTGATGCGTAGAAATAATATGTGACTGGCTTTTGTTCAGATTTTGAAAATTTACGAGGTTGGTGAGCTGTTTGAAGAGGCAAGAGAGACTCTGAAGAAGAATGTGGTTTGTGCTATCAAAGAACTACGTATTTATAACTCTTTATAAAAGTTGCAGAGTTGGCTTCTTAGTACATTCTTCTCTCTCATCTTCTTTAGACATCTCTTATACTAAAACAATTATATCTCTCTTTTAGTAGTTGCATAGTTGAATATATTAGTTGGACATGTAAGTGAGTTTGGTTTCAATTGTTTCTTTTATAGAAGAGTGAGATATGGAGAAGCCTTGATGTTCTCATACTATGTTAAAGCAATATATCCCTTGTTGAAGGACGTGGCTCTTTCACCAGATATGTCTTTTTTGTGTTGATTGTCTTTTGGAGGGATTTTAGAAAAATTACCTTATAAGCCATTGTAAATAAATTTATAAACGCTTATAAATCACTTTGAGTTTCTTACACTCATTCTGCCTAGCATTCCTCACAAGACTTCTCAAGTTCAAACATTTATGTGTTTTGTATAGACATATATAATCAACTCTTGTTTAAAAACTTCTTAATAAAAACTTATAAATCGTCGAGTTGTACTTTTAACAATAGACTTATAAATAGCTTATATGTTCTTGTAATTAGTTTAATACACCCTTTTAAATAGTTTTATAAACCTGTATAAATAGTTATATACTTTTGTAAAGAGATGATGATACGTGGCAGATTGTGAGGCACATGAGGACAGCAAGCAAGACTCCACCGCTTCAGAAATTTTACATAATTTTATAAATTATTTTATAATCCTTTATAATGGTGTATAAACTTTATAAATTATTTTTATAAACCCTTATAAATTATTTACATACTCTTATAAACCCTTATATGTTATTATACAAACCATTATAAATTGTTTTATAAGGCTTTCATAAAGTTTTTATAAACCCTTATTAATAGTATACATACCTCTTATAAATTATTTATAAACTTTCATAACTTTATTATAAACATTTATAAATGATTTATAGATCTTATAACTTGTTTTATATGTCTTTATTAATGGTTTATATACTCTTACAAATAATTTTACATATCCTTATAAGGCTTTGTAAAGAGATGATGATACGTGACAGATTCTAAGGCACATGTGGACAGCAAGCACGGCTCCACCGCTTCAGAAATTTTACATATCCTTATAAATTGTTTTATTATAATCCTTTATAATGGTGTATAAACTTTATAAATTATTTTTATAAACCCGTATACATTATTATACAAACCATTATAAATTATTTTATAAGGCTTTCTAAATGGTTTATTTTGTACAATTCGGTTTGTTGTCGAATCCTAATTCCTGATTTTGGGTTAATTTAATAATAATGTATTAAAAAACTAAGCATATATACAAAAATAAACACAACAAATATAGCTCATTAACAGAAGCAAAATATATAACGGCTTTCTAGTTTATCGTTGACTAGGAGAATTATTTATGTATTACATATTATAGAACAAAAGCATATAAAAATAGTTTGTGATAGGAAAAAAAAGGTCCAAGCACGATAAATTTTTTTTTTAGGGTCGATTCAACACTGTTACGGATTCTAGGACAAAAAAAAAATTATTCTCTAAAATTTATATGCAGATAATGTTTAAAATATTTTTAAAATTTAATCAGTAATATGTTGTATATTTTATAATAAAAATAAAACTATATATATATATATCAAATAATTTTAGATCTTTTTTAATTTTATTTATTATATTTATCTTTTTATATATAAAAATATAAATTTACAAAAAGTTGGATTTTTTAGTTATTATTATATGAGGGATACAGATTTAAGCCTGAGCAGTCGCCGCTTGGCCCTCTTAGCGAGCCGGCTCTGCGTCTTCTTGATGAAGTGATCAAATTAAAGAACTGAGACAATACTGTTTTATCTCCTTTTTTGAAAAAAACGGCCGTGTTGTTCAAAAAAACGGCCGTAGCGGCAGAGAGGAAAGTCACGAGGGTGGAGGAAGAGATTGGCAACGCATGAATTTACACGTGATGAAGGCCCTAATGTACCACGCATTAAGGCCCACTTTCTTCACGCCGACGGGGCCCACCTATTCTTCTTTCTTCCTTAATTACAAATCCCTTTTCCGAATCTGTCAGACACAATAATCTCTGATTTTAACGGCCGTATAAATGAGAAAGAGAGAGGGTGATCACCACATACGTCCGAATAATAAATCTTTTTAACATGAAATATACATATATATATGAGAACAAATACCATGAAAATAGTAGTTATAACACACTATAAAAAGATCAAACATCCAAAGGATATAAAGAAGACTGTCAATAAAACTCCGAACTTTCAAATTAAAACCAACAAACCTTAAACTTATGATTGAGCAAAAAAATCTCAATTTTTAAATGTTGGTTATTTTAACTCTCATTTTTTTTTGTTGACCGGACCATTTTAAGAACTCAAAAACTCAACTATTAAACCGTAAACGTCTCTTAACTCGTTAAACAACGTCGTTTTAAATACTACTTAAAAATTCTTCTCTGACACCAATACCATTATTCTCAATCTCATTATCATTCTCATTAGATTTACTATTATCTTCATTATCACCTTCTTCACGTACTTGATTTTGTTGTTCAATCGTAGATTCCCTAACACTTTCCACTTAAGATCTCACAACGACGAATCCGAAGTAACCCTATCGTCTTAGCCATCCTTTGCATTATCAATAGCTCTGAGTTTTGGAGATTAGAAGATTGAGATATTAGAGAATTAAAAAAATTAGGTTTCATGAAATAGGAGATGATTTAAATGTTTTCGGAGATAAAACGACATTATTTCATTAATGTTTAATCAGTTTTTAAAACGATGTCGTTTAGCAAGTTAACAAATGTTTACGGGTTGACTTTCCAAGTTTCTAAAATAGGTCAATCAACAAAAAATGAGAGTTAAAATAACCAATATTTGAAAGTGAGAGTATTTTTAGTTCAAACATGTGTTCAAGGCTTTTTTGCCTTTAATTTGAAAGTTCAAGATTTTTATGGATGTTTTCTCGATAAAAAAAAAAGATTTATACACATATTATGCTATGTACATGTAGTTTATACGAAATTTGAATGGCATATATATGTTACGTTGCAATTTTGTTACCTTGAGTATATTTCTTTTGTTTCAATTTAAATGTCACTTTATATATAAATATTAAGTAAATATTTAATTTTGTTTTTATAAGAATATTTTTATTTATACAACCAATTATATTTCAACCAATAGAAAATAAACTGCGAATTTTTGTCTTTGAGTGGCATGTCCTTCACGCGCGTCTTTCACCTTTCTCCTTTCTCTTTCATTTTCCTCGATTGAAAGGAGCTTCCCGGCTCCGTCGCCTTCGTCGTCCGATTAAGACTCCCTCCCCCCCTCTTCGGCACTCGCGCTTCATTGACATAAGGTTTTAAGTCTGGTTGTCGCTGAAGCTGTTAGATCTTTGTGAATCTCAAATCAGCTTCAGAGTTTTGGTGGTTCTTTAGACGACGGCTCGCTTTCTCTATTAGAGGACGGTGGAGAGGTAGCTAGACTCCACAAGTCAGTCTTTGGTGCTCCGGTGGTTCGCACCACAGTTGTAGAGGGTCTTTATCCGCGATTGATCTTGCTACGGAGATATAGGTTCTATTAGCTTGCTCTCCTTCAATGCAGATGACTCTCTTGACCGGCGGAATCGGGAGTTAGTGGCTTAGTGCATATAGATTTAGGTCTTGTGAAGGTCCGATGACGGAGCTTGTTGATGGAGTCTAGGGTTTGAGTCGTTTTAATTAGGAAGTTGGCCGGCCCACAAGGCTCCTTCGACGGTGGATATCGCTGAGATGGTTAACCATTGTCGGAACTGCAGACCGGAATCGTACACTCCGGTCTATGTGAAGCAGTGGAGACATCGGATAGGCTCTCTCCGCCTGTGTGTCGTCGGAGTATGAAGCTTACGTTTCGGTAGCTTTCTTTTCTTTGCTTAACCCCTCTCCTTCAATATATCATTCATGTTGTTTTGATTGCTTAATCTTTGTACTTAGATCTACATCGCTTTTACCATACACTTGATTTTTATAACTTTAAAGATCTCATTTTTATGGGTTGGATTTAATGATACATAATTATTAAATAAATAAACTGCATAATATAAATGGCATATAATATTAATAAATTTTACATTAAAATTTTAAAATAGAATTTATTTTATGACAAAAAAAAAATTTACAACGGAATTTAATATGAAACATATGGAATATTTATTAATTTATATATATTCAGTTAATATGTAGAAATATTTGGTGTTTGAATCACGTTTAGGTAGGAAATAAATTCGAGATTTTTTGGTTTATAATATTAATTATTATTTTTAATAATATGGTAGTCGTTTTATTAGTTTATAAAAGAAATTGAAATGGAAGCAACCGAAATCGAGATCTTGAATTTAGATTTGTCTTAGTTTTTATTGGAAAAAAAAAGATTTGTCTTAGATCTTAGGGAAAATTGGAAAATGTGACATTTTCAATTTTTATTTGTTCCAATAGTACTTTGAAATTTTTGATTATTTTGGACACGTTTTTCCTTTTTGTGATGAAAAAAATAGTAAACCAAAAATGTTCAAATATATAAAATATGAAATCCATTAGAAACATAAATATGACTATTTATATGGTTGAAATTCTTTAAAAAAAATAGTAGAATCATATTTTATTTTATTTTCTATCTAGAGATAAAATATTATTCTGACTATCTGCTTTGTCTACAAATCGGATACTAAGTATTATACATAGTTCTATTATGGGTATATAACGCAAACAAAACTTTTTTGTATATTATACTAGGAAAGGCCCGCCCTACGGGCGGGATATACTTTACTTATGTGTAGATATTGTAAAACTTCATCAGTGTTGCTATTATGAAAATAGTTTTGTATCCTTCAGATGTAGTGTGCCTTAATGTGCCTCGCTAAATATTTTAAAATTAAATTGTAGTATTTATTGAACAATGTTAAAAAAAAAATATCGTGAAAGGATTTAAGTTGAAACTCCTGTACATTTGTTGGTTTGGCACTGCCTTATTGATCTTTTTATTCTTTTCTATTTTCTTCTTTTTAATAAGTTTTATCGACATGACTCTCGAAAAGTTTTATCAACACAAACTCTATGTATTGTGTTACTTCTTAAAATTATATAAATTTCTTGTGTTTTCAATATTTAGTCCGTTTTAATTATGATAGTAAGTGAAATATTTTTTTAACACAAATCATAGTTTTTTTTACTCTTATACATTTATTTTTTAAGGAATTTACTTTCACTTTTTGTTATACTTATTTTCGTAAATTTTATATAGATAATGTAAAAAAAAAAAAAGTTGATTCAATGTAATAAAGTAAGTATCTTAATCAGATAATAGACATAAAATTATAATTGTTTGTTGAGATTTAAATATATTTTTTTATGTTTGATAATATTTATGATCAAATATTCCTAGTATAAAATAAAACAAATGGAAAGATAATTTTTTTGTTATAATTTAGATTGAAGAATTTTTAAGATTACACATCAAAAAACTTTTTTTGCTTTTTACAGATCAAAGTGGTTTATATCAAAAACGTCATGACGTTTCAAAAAAAAAAAAAAAAATCAAAAGCGTCATGCCACCAATCTGTACCATCAACAGTTTCCACCTATCGTCATCATCACCTGAGGTAGAATGTCTTACAGTCCTGATTTACACACGCGAGATACATTTGAAGAACCTTTGCTGATGCACAAATTACTGCTTTTGAGCTGAAAGGAGCATCTTTTAATTCTTTCCACTGTGTTACATATATTGCAGAAAAGAACGAAGCTACAAAGGACATAATCTTACTGTATTTTCAACAAATGAAGATATTAATAACTATTTTAATCAGAGAAATGGAAGTTTCTACATATCGATCAAGTGTAGACACATCAAAACTTGGCTTGACTCTGGGAAAATCCTAATGTTTTCTTGTTAGAATCGGGATAGAAGGATTTTTAGAGATTACAGGGCCAAGTTGGGTATATCAAACGCATCATGCCATTCTTTGAGTACAATCACCACCTGCCAACTATCATCATCATAATCATCATCATCATCATTGACACTGACTTAACAAATCCATTTCCTATAGCTAAAGGTTTAAGATGTATATATATATATATATATTACTCACCATGATCAACATCCTTTATCTGCATTATCCTGCCCATTCATCTCCTTTCCCTGCAAAGGTCTTCAAACACGCCTTACAAATTCATGAGATTTCATTTATGTAGGATTAAATACCTGTAATTGTATAACCACCATGAGCTCAAAAGCAACTAAGATTATCATAAAAGCAAGAAATAACAATCTAATTAATACAGTTTCTGTTTTTTCATGATAAGAAAAGTGTTGACGTTTTCTATTACTAAGAAACTTTTTGACACAGAAATCAAAATTTTAAAGCCAAAAGAGTGTCAAACTTCAATTAGAATCAGAAAAAGCTAGATAGAAGAGTTGATCATGGCAGAACACTAAGAATCTTGTAGCTCTCAAACCCACATTGATTTTAGTGAAATAGATTAAAGATCATCTTTATATATGTAACAACGTAACAACCCAGAACAGCGAGCTAGGTTCACTCCAGCCACATCAATGAAATTGCAGAGTCGAAGTAAGGTGAGCTCAAAAGTTACGATCTTGACTATCTGATACAAAAATCAAACAAAAGACACCGGATTTGAAGCCATTTACTAAACATACATGTAAGAATTTTTTGAGTTTAATTTCGGTTCCATTTGCTCTTTTGGTACCTTTTCTCGTTGTTGTTTCTGCAAATCTGTAGATGCGCAAAGCTTCATCACGCTAAATTGTTCTTGCAATTTCCTCTGCCTTTCCTATTCCTCATCAAACTTGTATGGTTTCTCAGAGAAGGTGGCCGAAGTAGAAATCGAACGGACATGAATTGTCTTGTAAAATAAAGATTTTAATGAAGAATTTTCAGAGGCTATTTAGAATTGTGAGGAATGATGGTCAAGGATGACGCCTCACCTTTTTATAGCTTGAGATCGAACGCTTTGTGAAAAGGGAAAACACATTGAATGCAGATTTTTAGGAAGAAGATGAAACAACGCTCTCTCGTACGGCGGAGATGAAGAACGTGATCAGACCTAAATCAAAAACGTTGCGTTTAACTACATGTTGATTTATTCAGTGTTGGTCACATACCCGTACAAAAATCCAGGCCCAAATCCATTACACTCTCAGTTAAATGAAACGCAGCACTTTGATATACGGGACACGTGTCAGACTCATGTTGCACGAATTAGTGACGTGTCCGCCTATGTGGACAGTTCAGGAGAGATTCAAACTCTTCTTTATATATAAAGATCTTAGCTACAATTCGTTAGTTTATATTCCAGTAAGATGTCTTTAATCTAAATGAAGCTTTATTACAATTTATAACCAAGACTTTATAAATTATTTTTTCTTGTTTATGTGTCATAATATGTTATACCTTTTACTTTATGTTACGAAAAGTGTTATACACAATGTAGGATATATATTATAGACAAATCACGAAAATATTGAAACTTTTATATTTTGGTTAATATCTTTCTTAAATCTACACTAAATCTACCATAGTATATTTTCTTCCACAATTTTTCTTTCTACGATTTTCCACATCCCATTATCTTAAATCAGTTACAAAATATGAAGATTAATTAGAGTAATTGAAATATATAATGGTGTTAAAATAAATATAAATCCTAGTTACCTAAATAATTCTCTATAAATTTTATGAAACAAATCGAGTTGAGAACGTCTTTTTTTTTCAGTTTCGTCTAGTTTTTAATGGAAAAATTATTTGAGGAACGGATCAGACCGTCTTACCTCGAGAACTACATTGAGCTTTCCCATAAATCCGTTTCTTGTCTATTCTGTTTGTTTTGTTTATTTCAGTTGTAGGTTATTAATTTGTGTAAAGGTGAATTCAGTTAGGCAGAAAATTAAAATATAACATTACAATATACTAGTATTAAATTATTGAAATACCACCGAATATTTCTAAACTTTTAAAGAGTTTTCTGATGTTTTTTTTTTTTTTTGTAACACTGAGTTTTCTGGTGTTTATATTATTAGATACTACCAAGATCCCGAATTTAAGATTATGGAGTCACAGGTACTTGTAAATTAATTTTAATAAAAAAACTTGATAATTTATGGATCATATGATTATGTATAATAAGTAGCTGCTTTTAAAAGTTTAGTTATCAAGGTAAATTTCCCAGATTCGGACTATACTATAGTAGAAATCAAATAATTAGCTGGGTTTATTTTTGCTGAACTTGATATTTTAGTTCTCTTATTATTATTCGGTCTATAAATGTTTTTCATTTATTTTTAAAATCTTATAATTAAGCTCATCATTCATAGTATATTTGAAAAAGAAGCCAGGTGTTTTTTTTTTGATCAAAAAGAAGCCAAGTGTTATTATATTTCGTAACTAACTCGTGAATGTTTTAAGCACAAAAAAGAAAAAATCTAACTCCTGAATGCATCTGAAATACAAATTTGAATCTCGTGAATAGTTCACATCAATACAGTATGAATTAATTAATTTGTATAATGAAACAAACTAATGTGATGGCACTAGTCGACAGTGTAAAACTCTTGAATCGAGACGCTGTACATCGATCTTGGAATCTCTCTAATCCATTTTTGTATTTTAATAATTTCGCGTACCTCCTTAATACTGTTGTCTGAAGTCCAAAGTCCAAACTCCATCTCCAGACAAACTTTGCATCTCGTTGTATTTTATGTAATAAACATTTGTTTTCTCGTGACAGCAGTACTGTAAACTAGGTTAGTATAAGATCCTTTTTATAGGTTGGCGATACATCTGTGATTTCATTTAAATTTGTAAAACTACACTAGTTCGTAAACTATATGCTATTACGCATTCATCTGTTCTTTATGTAAATCTACATTTAGCCAGTCGGCGTTTTTTTTTTCTTAAAACATTCACGAGTTAGTTACGAAATATAACTGATGTCATTTTCTTTCTACCAGTACTTTATGATATAAAATGAGACTTGAATCGAGAAAAGAAAAATAAATCGAGAGAGCTTAGTTAACGTGGAAATTGAGCTGACAGACGTAATTAGTTTGGTAAGCGAGAATCACGCTTTCAATTTAGAGACCGAGATGCGAGATGTATGGAGCCACGTTGAAACAAATCACCTCTTGATTTTCTTTGATATATCAATTCAAACTCTTCGAGTTTACTGCTTTACTGGACATCATAATAATTCTCAAATAACGCAATAACAAGATACCACGGGAACATGAATTTGAAGATATTATATAAAGCTTAAAAGTTAAAATTAAAACTACGAGGTTGATTGGAAATAGCTCAAGAAGTTATATATAGCTAATATTATTTGTGTAAAGTTTAATTATGACCTCTACTTAAAAATGAATTTACAGTCAAAAGTATATTAAAAAATTATTGGCTTTTCAAATGATTATTTTTGAAAAAAATTTCTCCGTTTTTTTTTAATATATTTTCTGTTTGTTTTTTAAAAAATTATTTGAGTATATGTTTTGCAGTTTTCAGCCATATTAGAAAATTTTAAATATTGATTATAAATATATTTTGGGATTAACTATATCTCATAAATTTTACTCAATCGAAATTAGAAAAAAAAATAATTTCTTTGAAATTTAAAATTTACTATTATCACCTAATAAAAATATATTGAAAAAGTAAAAAAATGTATCTTTTTAACAATTTATTTTCTGAAACATAGATCCTTTTGAAATGGAATTATAAGATGATAAATTTAAGGTCATAAAAAATTATAGCATAAATTATGAACACAAAAAACAAACTAAAGTATACATTAGGCCTGGGCATTCGGGTCGTCGAGTCGGATTCGGGTCGGATCCTTTCGGGTTCGGGTCCTTTTGGGTCCGGATCCTTTCGGATCCGGGTCTTTCGTGTTGTGCCGGATCCGGATCGGGTCGGGTCTTAGATAGTTAGACCCATTCGGGTAATTAGAATTTATCGGTTGGGATTCGGTTCGGTTTCGGATCGGGTTCGATCTAAAAAAGACCTAAAAATATAAAAAAAATATCTGAAAATATTTATATATCCGAAAATATTCAAAATTTTATTCAAAATTTGTGTTTTTATTATATTAAAATGTATATATATACTAAACTATGCGAAATACAACAACAATTCGTTGTCTCCTAGTGGTTGACCCCCATATTCTCTAGACAAATAACCCGTCTTTGATTCTCCCTTGATGCATTTTATTTAATTTACATTATTAATTCGGGTACCCATCGGGTTTCGGATTCGGGTCGGGTCGGGTCCAAGATCCGCGGATCCTCTACAACAAGACCCGATAGGGTAATTTGATCGGGTCGGTTCCTACCCGAACCGGGTTTTTTCGGATCGGTTTCGGGTCGGGTCTTCGGGTCCGGATAAAATGCCCAGGCCTAGTATACATTTCACAGAAAAAACACATATGTAATCTTATATATTAATATACAATTTTAGTGTGACTTAATAGTTTAGTATAAAATAATATACCAAAAGAAATTGATACAATATTATTTTATAAATAAATTCAGAGTTTTAAAACTACGAAAATTTATTAATTTATAGAATCATTAATTTTACAAAAAATTTCATTTTTAGATTGATGTCTAAAAAATATTTTTTACTTTTAAAAGAATATAATTTGATTTCAAGATATTATATACTAATTAAATTTAATAGATTTGTATTTTGTCTCTTATAATAAAATTGTAAGTATTTAAATTACATATCTTAGAATATAAATGTATTTTTAAATGTATTCCGGTAAAATAGCATCAAAATATAGAAATCGAAATAAAAATTATAGATGATTTTTAAAAAATGAAACAAACAGTACAATTTTTTATAATGTTTATATAAGCCTTATACAAATTTTATATGTAACAACTATTAATTTATGATTTCAACGAGACTGTGCATTTACCTGGTTTTTTTATAATTTTATAATTTTATTATCTATTGAATTATTGAATTATATCATATTTTCAATTGATTAATTTTAACATCAAAATTTTTAGTTAATTTATCATGTTTATTAATTTACTGAATATTAATTTATAGAGCTTCTATTATATTACATAATGCTTTTTGTATGTACAAAACGTCAATGAAATTTAAAGTTTTATCCTACATTTACCCATTTGATTACAAGTAATCGATGAAAGAAAATAAATGATAAAAATGTTGTCTAACTCAATTCAAATTGCATTAAGAACCTCAACAAAACTAGATAAAATTTTACAGATAATCTTTTTTGAATAGAAACTTACATTTTCATTCATCTACTAGTCAACAACTATTTTTCGTGGTTTTACCGTGATTTATGAATGCCATCTTTAAAAACAATTGTATCTCATTATTAGATATGATATCAGAATATCAAAGTATGTTTTCAATTAAAATAGTAAACACTTTAGTATATTGAATCATTTATAAATTCTAATAGTATTTTAAGTGTAACAGAAGATAACAAAATCTAACAAATTGTTGTAGTATCCAAACATCTAAATCTCTCACTAATCTTACTATCTCCATTATTAAAGACAGATTTTTCACATATATTTAAACTTTATTAATTTATTATCATAAATGTATTTTTAATGAATATTGATTTTAAAAAATGTTCAATTAATAGTAATTCAATTTTTTTGAGGATCTACTAAAAATGACTCCAAAATTTATTATAAATATAGAAAGTAAACTTTATATTCAATCAAATGCAAAAAGTTTATTAAAATTATCATTTATGACTAAACAAAAAACAGAAAATTATTTTACTATTACACTATATTACATTATTGTTTAAATGATATCTTATCTATAAAAATTTGTTTATAAATCTCTTTATGAAATATTATTCAATTAATTATTAATTACATAAATGCAGTACTTTCTATAAAAGGAAATAAAATATATTTTTTTTAAAGGCTCACAAAAGTTGGTTTTTGGTTTTTCTTCATAAATTTGTTAAAATTTTGTAAAACAAGTTTCCTTAAAACTTAGAGAATCCAGTTGTTTAAAATCTTGATTGGTAAATCAAATATTCCCTCTGTTTTTAAAAGATGGGATTTTTGCAAAATTGACCTACAACTTAAAGTCAAACACAAAACTAACCTCCCTTTTTTTTGAAAATTGGTTTTGCCCTATTCACCCCACAAGTTCAAATAATTTACGAAAATGCCATCAATTTTTTTTTTTTTTTTTTTTCGAAAATGACATTTTTACTCTCTCACCCTCATCATCTTCAAGTAATTACAAGATTGCCATTGTCATCAATACCACAACCACCATGAACAACCAATTTGAAGCTCTTAATGCTCCCAAAATCGATTTACCCTTCTTCTTTTTCCATTCTTGTGAACTAAACACAACATATCTCTCACTTTCTCTCAACAATGAGCTAAAAAAACCCAAGATTTTGATTCTAAAATTTTTATGGTTCATAGAGTCATAGAAGCTAACGATTATGGGTGGGTGACTTTCGTTTGTGATTCTGTGGGCTTGGAGAAGCCTTATGTATGCTAAGGAACTTATCTCACCAATTTAAGGTATGACATCGAGTTTTTTTCCAGATCTGTTCGTCAGACGACTTACTTGGGAAGTCGTCTGGCTGTAGACGACTTACCTTTCAGTCGTCTGGCTGTAGACGACTTACCTGGAAGTCGTCTGGTCAACGCAGAGGTTATTTTTGCAATTGACTTTGAAATCTGTAACCTGAGACGACTGAAAGTTAAGTCGTCTACTATTGTTTGGTTTCAAAAAAAATTCCAAAGAACCTAGACGACTTACATTTCAGTCGTCATAGGTTAGTTTTGCATTTGACTGGATAATTTCAGAAGTTTGACTTCCCCAGACGACTTACATTTCAGTCGTCTGGCAAAATTAAAATAATAATATTTTTTAAAAGTAGACGACTTAAAGTTAAGTCGTCATAGGTTAGTTTTGCAATTGAAAAAAAAAAACTTCAAGATTTAATTATACACAGACGACTTATAATTCAGTCGTCCACCAGACGACTTAATTGTAAGTCGTCCAGGACTTTTTTCCGAGATTCTGGTCAAACCTCGTAAATCCTGGACGACTTACATTTCAGTCGTCTCGTGGACGACTGAATTATAAGTCGTCTGTATATAATTAAATCTTGAAGTTTTTTTTTTCAATTGCAAAACTAACCTATGACGACTTAACTTTAAGTCGTCTACTTTTAAAAAAATATTATTATTTTAATTTTCACTAGACGACTGAAATGTAAGTCGTCCAAAAAGTCAAACTTCTGAAATAATCCAGTCAAATGCAAAACTAACCTCTGACGACTGAAATGTAAGTCGTCTAGCTTTTTTGGAGTTTTTTTTTAACCAAACAATAGTAGACGACTTAACTTTCAGTCGTCCGAAATAACAGATTTCAAAGTCAATTGCAAAAATAACCTCTGCGTTGACCAGACGACATATAGTTTAGTCGTCTAGACAACTTAGATTGAAGTCGTCCGCGTCTTCTCCACTAGTTTTTAAGTCTTCTACATTAGTTTTTGAATAACTTGTATTTTTAAGAGTGATAAGTAACTTCAAGATATGTAAAACTCATATTTACAAAATATGTTCTCTTCCTTAGTTTTACTAAATTTGACTAAGTTTTTCAATGCAAACTTATAAAAAATATGATATGCTTTGACTAGTTACTATTGTTTGTTTCCATCTCTTACCAACATTCTTGTTTATTATGATGAGAAAAAGGCCATTGGAGTTTATTATTGCATATGAGAGATCCAAAGATAAGAAAAAGGCTACTGAAGTCTATTATTTCATTGATTTGTAAATGTGTAAACACATTGTTAGCACATTTAATACATCTTGGAAAACATTATTACTGATTTTACAAAAAATTCACAACTAAAAGAGTATACATGCAATTCACAAAACAGACCACAAACAAAACTATTATAGATCATTCATCTACAAAGACAAGCTTGGATTCCACTTGAGTAGACAAGACCAGACAACTTTTAAGAAGTCCAGACGACTTCTAAGAAGTCCAGACGACTTCCAGGAAGTTCAGACGACTTTGCCAGAAGACTTTTAGGAAGTTCAGACGACTTCCAGACGACTTTACAGGAAGTCCAGACGACTTTTAGAAAGTCCAGACGACTTCCAGACGACTTCCAGACGACTTCCAGACGACTAACAAGTAAGTCGTCCCAGAAGTCTTCCAGATCTGAAAAACCTGCATTTTAAATCCAGATCTGAAAAACCTGCATATTCAAAAACGTTCAAATGGCTTAAAAACAGAAAAAATGAATGGAAGATTAGATAAATCTACCTTTACAGAACACACAAAAATACATATCAAAAATAATTGATCTACCTTTAAATTAGTGGAAGATGAGTACCATCTAATTAAAAACCTGCAAACAAAAAATAGATTAGTAACAAAGACATGAGACAAAATTGAAAAATTCATATAAAGTTTGGTGTTTTCAAGTCAAAGAGATTAGAGTGGGTTTGGAGAGTTTTAGTTTGGGAAAAAAGTAAGAACTTTATACAACAAGAAGTTACCAAATGAAGAAAAATCAGACATAAGAACTTACCAAAACGCTCAGAAAAATCCAGACAACTTCCTAGAAGTCCAGACGACTTCCTAGAAGTCCAGACGACTTCCTGGAAGTCCAGACGACTTCCTGGAAGTCCAGACGACTTCCTGGAAGTCCAGACGACTTCCTGGAAGTCCAGACGACTTCGTGGAAGTCCAGACGACTTTGTCAGAAGACTTCCAAGAAGTCCAGACGACTTCCAGACGACTTCCAGACGACTAACAGGTAAGTCGTCCCAGAAGTCTTCCAGATCTGAAAAACCTGCACATCAAATCCAGATCTGAAAAACCTGCATATCCAAAAACGTTCAAATGACTTAAAAATAGAGAAAATGAGTGGAAGATTAGATAAATCTACATTTATAGAACACACAAAAATACATATCTAAAATTAATAGATCTACCTCTAAATTAGTGGAAGATGAGTACCACTTGATTAAAAACCTGCAAAAGAGATAGATTAGTAAGAAATACATGAGACAAAACTGAAAAATTTATATAAAGTTTGGTGTTTTCAAGTCAAAGAGATTAGAGAGAGGTTGGAGAGTTTTAGAATGATGAACATTACATTTTTGTTGCAGCCATTTGAGAGGAGGAGAGAGAATGTGTAAATTTTTCTTTATATAGGGAGACAAAAAATCCAATTAGATTAAATATTTTTGACTCAGACGACTTCCTGGACGACTTACATTTCAGTCGTCTGGTGAAGAAATTAAAACAGACGACTTACATGTAAGTCGTCCAGAAGAGTTTAATATTTTTAGCGGGAAATTAAATATTTTTAGCGGGAAACTAAAATAGAAGACTTTCCAGACGACTTACAAGTAAGTCGTCTGGACGACTGAAATATACGTCGTCCGGGTAAATTATTCAACAGACGACTGAAACTTTCCAGACGACTTACAAGTAAGTCGTCTGGACGACTGAAATATACGTCGTCCGGGTAAATTATTCAACAGACGACTGAAATATAAGTCGTCCACACCCTAAACATAACCCCTAAACTTAATTATCTAATTAAACACTTCATAAAACCAAATCAAACTTGAAAAGTGTTTACTATACACAGAAATAAACACATATAAGTGAAAACTAATTTTTGAAAAAAACATTTTAGTTTTCCAAAATCTAACCCTAACAATACATACAATACTACAACATATGTTTGCCAAACTCCTAAACCAAAGTATTTCATGATTCACTACTTCCACTCATCTATCTTCAAAACAAATCAATTTTATCATATCTTAATTTATATCAGTTAAAACTGTTTATAATTACTTGATTTTTATTTTTTAAGCATCAAAATATTTTTTTACAAGATTTATAAATTATTTTTAAAGTAAACTGGTACCAGACGACTTACACTTCAGTCGTCCAGACGACTTCCAACATCTCAGACGACTCAGACGATTTACTGGGGCTATATTCGTAAAAATGGCTTCTGTTTTTTTGTTTGGTCACAAGGGGCTGAGCTGTAATTTCACTAGGCTTTTAGGTTAGTTTTGCATTTGATTCAAGTTTGAGTATAGGTTTGGGATTAAAATCAAGTTGTGGGTTAGTTTTGGCAAAAACCCCTTAAAAGATCCATATTTTAGAGAAAAAAATTGTTTCAAAAAGATACATTATTCATATTTTCAATGAATAAATTAAATGTAAATTGTAAACTTTAAAAAACATAATTGTATTTATTAAAATTTTCTTGGTGAAAACTTGTGGGAAATAGTTTATACAAAAACTAAAAACTAAAGCAAAACCCACATAGGTTAACTAGAGAACAGCCTCAAAGTTAACTACTTAACTGGTTGCCCAAACTGATCAATGAATGGTTCTTTAAAAATCTTTAATCGATTTAGGCATATATACAGAGTCTACACACTGGATAATATCATAATAATAACAGTTTCTGAATTTATAAAATATAAACAAATGACAAAACTTTTTCCACTATTTATATATCTACTTTTAGTGTTTCACAAACTTATCAAGAGCTCTTTTATCCCTCCCTTCATTGCTTTTACTCTACAGTTTGCACTGTAGAGTCACACACTACAATGGATTCTCCAAAAACAGTTTTTTCATGTCTGTCCCTTCTCCTGGCTCTAATCCTCTGCTTCTCACCCACCCACTCCTCCAACACCATCGGCAAAGGCTACCGTTTGATCTCAATCGAAGAGTCTCCAGACGGTGGTTTCATCGGCTATCTCCAAGTCAAACAGAAGAACAAAATCTACGGCTCAGACATCACCACCCTCCGTCTCTACGTTAAGTAAGTTACACTATCCTCTACTTCGCACCCTACACTACCGCTTCGTTTTCTGACCGTCGGATTTCCACAGGCACGAGACAGATAATCGCCTCCGTGTCCACATCACAGACGCCAAGAAACAACGATGGGAGGTTCCGTACAACCTCCTCCCTCGGGACCAGCCCCCTCCGGTCGGAAAAGCCATCGGAAAATCAAGAAAGACTCCGATAACAGTCCAAGAGATCTCCGGCTCCGAGTTGACCTTCAGCTACACCACAGACCCATTCAGCTTCGCCGTGAAACGCAGATCCAACGGCCAAACACTCTTCAACACAAGCTCAAGCCCAAACTCAGGCTTTGGTGAGATGGTGTTCAAGGACCAGTACCTCGAGATCTCGACTTCGTTACCCAAAGATGCATCACTGTACGGTCTAGGCGAAAACTCGCAAGCCAACGGGATCAAGCTTGTTCCTAACGAGCCGTACACGCTCTACACGGAGGATGTCTC
Organism: Brassica napus; assembly: GCF_020379485.1. Taxonomy (NCBI): domain Eukaryota; kingdom Viridiplantae; phylum Streptophyta; class Magnoliopsida; order Brassicales; family Brassicaceae; genus Brassica; species Brassica napus. Next base: position 9,354,269 of record NC_063435.1, on the reverse strand, counting down.
GGCGATTAATTTAAATACGGATTTGTACGGTTCGCATCCGGTTTATATGGATTTGAGGAACGTTGGAGGTAAACCGTATGCTCATGCGGTTCTGCTTCTGAACAGTAACGGTATGGATGTGTTCTATAGAGGAACGTCTTTGACTTACAAAGTTATTGGAGGAGTTTTTGATTTCTACTTCGTAGCTGGACCTTCGCCTCTTGATGTCGTTGATCAGTACACTTCCTTAATCGGACGGCCTGCTCCTATGCCGTACTGGTCTCTAGGTAAAGTCACATTTATTGCCTTGTTTAGTGATTCAGTTTAATATTGCCTGGTCCCTAGGTAAAGTCGCTTTAATATTTCAAACTAATAGATATTTTATAAGTTTCACATATATTAAAAATTAAATTAAATTTTAACTATAGATGTGTTATTTTAATAATTTTAAATTAGTAACAATTTAATAAACATAATTATTTTTAAAAATGCAATTTATCATTATTAATTAGTAAAAATTTATATAAAACTTCATATCCTTAGTTTTTTTAAAACATTTATCTTTAGAAAACTGTAGAGTATCTTTGTGGTAATTTAATAAAATTGGAAGATGATTTTGCTCTATAGGGTAGTTATTAATAATTATGTTTGTGGTCATGCTTAATGACGAGTAATGAGTAGGAGACATTTGAAGGTTTTTCTAAGGTTTGACTATTTAGGGCCTGTTTGTTTCTCCATTTGAATGAGTCATTTGGATGAAGATGAGAGTTTTGTTTGTTTAGACACTAAAAGTGCAACTCATTCAGATGGATCATCTCGATGACTTTTGGAAATTTATGCTTAATTTTAAAGTCCATTCAGCTGAACCAATTTGGATCATTTGAATGGAGATGGTTCATTCAAAATGGTATAATGTCTATTATGTCCCTAATGTAATTCACAAATTCCAAACCTAAACATAATATCATTTTTGTCACATACGAAAACTGACAAAACTACAAAAACACGTTTTTCCGCGAAAACCTAAAAACTATTTTTTCACGCCAAAACCCCAAAAACGCAATTTCCCGCCAAAATTGCAAAAACACGTTTTCCCGCCAAAACTGCAAAAAACGTATTTTTCCACCAAAACAAAAAACGAGTTTTCCCGTTAAAACCAAAAAATCTCGTTTTCCCGTTAAAACCGAAAAATCCCGTTTTCCCACCAAAACCGAAAAATCTCGTTTTCCGGCCAAAACTGCAAAAACGCGTTTTTCCGCCAAAAACGTGTTTCCCCGCCAAAACCGCAAAAACGCGTTTTCCTGCCAAAAACGTATTTTTCCGCCAAAACCGCAAAAACGTGTTTCCCCGCTAAAACCGCAAAAACGCGTTTTCCCGCCAAAACCACAAAAAACGCGTTTTCCCGCTAAAACCGCAAAAACGTGTTTCCCGCCAAAACCGCAAAAATGTATTTTTCCGCCAAAACCGCAGAACGCGTTTTCCCACCAATAACGAAAGATCTCGTTTTCTTGCCAAAACCGAAAAATTTCGTTTTCCCGCGAAAATCGCAAAAACATGTTTCCCTTCAAAACCGCAAAAAAAACGCGTTTTCCCGCCAAAAACGTCCTTTTCCGCCAAAACCGCAAAAAACGTGTTTTCTCGCCAAAACAAAAAAAATCTCGTTTTCCCGCGAGAACCGAAAAATTTTGTTTTTCCGCCATAACCGAAAAATGTGTTTTCTCGCTAAAACCAAAATCTTTTTTTTCCGCCCAAACCGCAAAAAGGAACGTTAATTTTGAAATAATTCTAATGTAAATATATTAAACTCAATAATTAAATGTAATATAGTTAAAATTAATATCAAACATATGATTAAACCAATACAAGGGTATTTTGGTGATTTGTTTACTAAACTCATTTGAATGGAAATGAAAATAAAAAAACAAACATAAAATCCATTTAGATGATTCATCTAGATGAGCCATGTGGATGAACAAACAAACAATCACAAAAATCTGAATGGATCATTTGAATAGATCATACAAATGAATCATTTGGATGGAGATGACAAATGGTGAAACAAACAGCCCCTTAGTCAAAAGAATGGTCACGCGAAAGTAGATTTGCGTATCATTTGCTACTGAGAAACTATTCATTAATGTTCTCTATTAAAAGAAGATCTGGCTTTTTAACTAAACTATGTGTTTTGTAAGTGACACATGTTGTAACAAAATTCATCGTAAAGAGGATCTGATCTTTCTCCGACACAACTTGTAGAAAGTTGACCATGTGGGTGTATAGGTGAAGGTCGCTTTCTAATTATGGTTTCCAATTTAAAAAGAACGTGAAGACGTGTTTCATTACTTTCCTCTTTTGTTGATTTTTTTCTTCCCTTATGGTGACTCGTGGTCCCAGTACGATCTTGATACTGGTCCACGGTTCTACTATTGAGTTGACAAAAAAAAAAAGAGAATCAAATCTTTGTTTTGGCCATGTGACAGATTCATAAACCATACTTTTTGATTAGATGGGTAGTTGTCTATACTAATCTTTGTTTGAATGAACGTTGTAGGATTTCACCAATGTAGATGGGGATACCGTAACTTATCAGTTATCGAAGACGTGGTCGACAGTTACCAAAAAGCAAAGATCCCTCTCGATGTGATTTGGAACGATGATGACCACATGGATGCCAAAAAAGACTTCACGTTGAGTCCCATCAGCTACCCTCGTGCCAAGCTACTGAACTTCTTAGACAAAATCCACAAGATGGGCATGAAGTATGTCGTCATCAACGACCCCGGTATTGGTGTCAACTCTAGCTACGGTGTGTACCAACGAGGTATGGCCAATGACGTGTTCATCAAGTATGAAGGAAAGCCTTTCTTGGCCCAAGTATGGCCCGGCGCGGTCCACTTTCCTGACTTCCTCAACCCCAAGACTGTTGCTTGGTGGGGCGAAGAAATCCGCCGCTTCCATGAGCTAGTCCCTATAGATGGTCTATGGATCGACATGAACGAGGTTTCGAACTTTTGCACTGGACTGTGCACGATCCCTAAAGGGAAGAAGTGTCCAACTGGGGAAGGACCTGGTTGGATCTGTTGCTTGGACTGCAAGAATATAACCAAGACGAGATGGGATGAACCTCCTTACAAGATCAACGCTACTGGAGTTCAAGCTCCCATCGGTTTCAAGACGATTGCAACGAGTGCTTTACATTACAACGGTGTAAGAGAGTATGACGCTCATAGTATCTACGGATTCTCCGAGACCGTTGCCACACACAAGGGTTTACTCTCTATCGAAGGGAAACGTCCTTTCATTTTGTCCCGGTCTACTTTTGTTGGTTCGGGTAAATACGCTGCTCACTGGACCGGAGATAACCAAGGAACGTGGCAGAGCTTGCAAGTGTCTATCTCAACGATGTTGAACTTCGGAATCTTCGGTGTTCCTATGGTTGGTGCAGACATTTGTGGGTTCTACCCTCAACCAACGGAGGAACTCTGTAACCGTTGGATCGAAGTGGGAGCGTTCTACCCGTTTTCGAGAGATCACGCTAACTACTACTCTCCACGACAAGAGCTTTACCAGTGGGACACAGTAGCTAACTCAGCTCGTAACGCTCTCGGTATGAGATACAAGATCCTCCCTTACCTCTACACGCTTAACTACGAAGCTCACATGACGGGTGCACCAATCGCAAGACCGCTCTTCTTCTCGTTCCCTGAGTACACCGAGTGCTACGCCTCGAGCAGACAGTTCTTGCTTGGAAGCAGCTTGATGATATCTCCGGTTCTCGAACAAGGCAAAACCGAAGTGGAAGCTCTGTTCCCGCCAGGTTCTTGGTACCACATGTTCGACATGACACAAGCCGTTGTGTCCAAGAGCGGGAAGCGCGTGACTCTCCCTGCTCCGTTGAACTTCGTGAACGTTCATCTTTACCAGAACACCATATTGCCTATGCAGCAAGGAGGGTTGATCTCGAAAGAAGCTAGAACGACGCCGTTTAACCTCGTCATTACGTTCCCTGCTGGAGCTTCTGAGGGATACGCGACGGGTAAGCTTTACCTAGACGAGGACGAGCTTCCGGAGATGAAGCTAGGAAACGGACAGTCCACGTACGTTGACTTCTACGCTTCGGTCGGAAACGGAACTGTGAAGATGTGGTCACAAGTGAAGGAAGGGAAGTTTGCGTTGAGCAAAGGATGGGTGATTGAGAAAGTTAGTGTTTTGGGACTTAGAGGAGGAGGACAAGCTTCTGAGGTTGAGATCAATGGAAGTCCGGTCGCGAACGAGGGGAAGAAGATTGAGGTGAGCTCGAAGGAGCATACGTATGTGGTTGGGTTGGAAGAGGAAGGAGAGAACAAGAGTGTGATGGTTGAAGTTAAGGGACTTGAGATTCTAGTGGGTAAGGACTTTAACATGTCCTGGAAAATGGGTATTAGTGGTGCAAATTAATTTGAATCAATGAGATTCTTAAAAAAAAGAAGAGATTAGAAGTTTGGTTTTCAGATTGTGTCTTGTCTTTTAAGATGTTTTATTCTGAATAAAATTGCAAGTGAAAGTATTAGTTCTCTTTGGTGTATTTCCTCGCATTTACTTTAGTTTTCGTGAATTCCCAAATATCTCATATGGCCATATAATATGCCAAATATCTCATAGGACCATATAGTATGTTTTTGTATTTGTTTTATCAAAGCACAAAATTGAGTTTTTCAAAAAAGTTTACTGGTGCGAGTGTTGTCACGAGGCAAGAGTTCGAGTACAGCCGACTGCATATGAGTTCTGATGATGATAATGATGGTAATGGATGACATGAAGCTATGTAAAATGTTCTATAAGTTTAAAAACACAAAATGTTTGTATTTTTGTTTGAAGGTTTCATACATGTTAGCAAAGTTTGAAAAGATATCGATATTAACCTAATAATCTTTGTGACCAAAAAGAAAAACCTAATACTCTTGAAAAGAGGCTTGAAAGATGGTCACCAAAAATTTATCTGTTAAACGATCAATAAGGCTTAATACTGTTCATAGAAAGTTAGGTCTGCATCTGCTGATTGCCGGATAACCTTAGCTACAACAATATTTTGGTATGCCCGCATTTGTATGCCATATAACTATCCGTTATTGTATATGGTAGCACCATTAAATGTACATGTATGTTGTGTCATCATTTTATGTGTCTACATGTTTTTGGTTAAAATGTATCCACATTTTAGTCTTGTACATAAACGATGATGCAATCGTCTGCAGAATACAAACCCCAAGACTATTCATCAGCATCTATGACATGTAACGATCAATGATTCGTCACTTTTGAATAAGGTTTTTATTTATTTTCCACTCGATGAAGATTTTTTATACCAACCATTGACCATATTTTGGTATAAATAAATAAATAATATCACGCCTATGTGAAATGTTCAACAGGTTTATAAACTTGTCCCCATCTTGATGGTCTTTTTCCTTGTCTTAATACACATGCTAAAATCTAATAAGTGAATACAACAGAATCTAACGAAGTTAGGCAATGATCTATGACTAAGGACTCTAATCCAAAAAGCCTAGTAGAAGAAAAGTATAGCCCACAAGATCCTTTATTCTAAACCTTACGATCTTATGATGCTACTCACACATCCAAAAACTTATACCATTCCATTTGACATGTCGTTGTGGTAATTAATTGCTAAACCTTAATCAACAACAACATATTTTTTTAAGTTTGTAACGAGTGAGTGTGCCGGGTCGTGGTGAGCGGTGGGAAAGAAAAGAACACATCAATAACTTATTTGTTAGTATTACTTTACACTCCCAACGGCTTTTGTAAATCTGTTTTCAACTTGTCGGCTTTACTTCACTTCGTTATTATTTCCACACACTATTTGGATTTCAGATACCATTGACAGATACAAGATCCATTTTTTATATTGTAACAATAAACTTTTAACAATATGTTTATTTCTCGTTAAGGTTTTTGACAATACGTTATATGTTTCACATCAGGGAAAAGAGATACGATAAATAATTTAATAAGATGACCTTGAGAACCGAGCAAAACACAGAGAGTTCGCGAGTCCATGGCACAAGACAAAAGGCACGTGACAATAGTGATACGTGGAAGGAGATGAGACAGGTTAGGTGATTGACAGTTTTATGGGCGGGAAAGTGAGACCCAAAGAGAGTTGCAGGCGGCTATATGGCGGGAAAAGAGAGCAGCGTGTGTGGGGGACAGTGCTTGGAGTCACGCGCTACCGTTTGCGTGGCCCACTTACCTTCCTACTTCTCCATGTTTCTTTGCTTTTTTTTTTTTTTTTTTTTTGTCAACCTCCTTAACTTTATTCTCAAAACCAAGTTATTACATAGTTTTGATTATTACATCTGGCTCTTTTTGCCAGTTTATCTACTAGACTTTAGCTGCTCCTAGGCATATAAGAGAAAGTAAATTCATTATCCCTTGCAGCTTCTACAATGTCCTGTATCATGGAGATGCTCTCCGTGTTACGGACTTTCCGGATTGTTGCTCTTGTGGTATACTGAGCCAACTCATCCACTATGGACTTACAGTCACTTAAGAAGTGAATCTTGTGGAAAGCCAGTGCTCTCATTTGAGTTACAGCCATTCGCAATGCTTCAGCCTCTGCTTCTCTCGGGGAATTCGTTGCTCGTATGGAAGTGGAGCCTTGAAGTAATTGATTGCCTTACATGCTATGTAAGACCAACCGATACCTGCCGCTTCCAAACTATTTTCTTCATGTTTCTTTGCTATTTTATTTTTTCTAATATTTAAATAAATAAGAAATTTTTATAAAAATATCTCAACTAAATTTTATTGAGCTTTTTAATACTCAAATTTTTTAGATATCTAGTTTAATACCCTAACTAATTATTTTATTTATTTTAATTCAAAATCAATCTTATAATTGGCAACAACGCCAAAACTTAATATGGATTAAGTTTACTCTAGGACAATTGCACTATTGCAAGCCCAATGTAATTGTAATGTAATGAGTATTAATATAATCTAATGATAATTCTAGCAAAAAAAATGCAAGTTCAATACTTAATCTAAGCAAATATAGTTTGAGTAATAAGTAATTAAGTATAAATAAATAAGTTTCAAACACAATAGTTCAGAGCTCAAGTAAATTAAGAACAAACACAAGTTTTCAATCAAGGGTAAAGCATGAATCTATGGGCAAAGACGTTGATTCATGATGAGATTCAATTTAGTTTAGTCATGTAAACAATTAATTATGTCCAATATGGAAGGATCTAACCTAAATATATTTCCATTAGACATCAATTTTCATTGGCCTAATATCATCAATATATTGATTGGATTGTAAAAGGCACAGCATCATCATCATTATATTTTTGTGTTCTAAAAATTGATTTAGGTGTATTAAGACGTTCGCTTAGTCAGCAAATCTGGTATGAACAAAACAATTTTGTAAACAACTTTTTACAGAATCGGTTTAAACGTCTGCATAAACATTAAGTTGCAACATTAAGAGATTGATTGTTTGTAGTTTCTTAAACAGTTTTTGGTTTTTGTTTTTGTAAAAACCCTTTTTTTACCAATCAAGATTTTGGGGAAATAGATTCCCTAAAATATAGGAAACCAGATTTTATAGTTAACTACCTATTTTCAAGTAAAAACCAAAAGCCACTATTTCTTGGTTTTTAACAGTAGTTTTGCTTTTTTTTTTTCATTCATGGGTTTTTATTTTTTATTTATTATTAATGTATTTGTATATTTATGTATTAATATAATAAAATTAATAAGTAATTCCAAATCACTAAAGTATTTGTATATTTTATACTAAGGAATAAAATTAACATAATTATTTATTTTTAGTTTCAAAAATAAACCAATCTACATATTCCTTATTGATAATATACAGATACTTAATTTTTATTTATTTATTGATTTCTTACTGTCACATTCATTAAAACCAATTTACTTATAAATCATATTTTTAAAAATAATTACATAAATAATAAATCAAATTTAGAAGAACAAAATATTTAGAGAATAATCAAATAATTAATATCTAAAAATAAAAATCAATATTGCCATCAAAATACTATTATCCAAAAAAGAAAATATTGCCAATGTATTATACATATTACAATTTTTATTTAATAATCTAGCTATTGCTTTGTATGTTTAAATTTTGAACTACATAAATTTTATGCATTTTACCATATTTTTAAAAAAATATAAATATTTTAATTCTGTTAATATAAAATCAATTATTCATTGTCTATAATTAAATACACTTTACATGTCCAGATATTTATATTTTTTTTGTTATTTTAAAAGTAAAAGCCAAAAACTAAAAACCAAAATCTAAAATCTAAAAACCAAAAACTAAAAACCAAAAACCAAAAACCAAAATCCAAAATCTAAAAAATAAGAAAACAATCATCACCTAATTCTCTAAAAGATGTATAACCACAGTCTGGTGACTTTTTGAACATTATTATTTTAAATTCCAAAATACAATTTATTTTCAAATGTGCATAAATGTCAGAAAAAATCACTAGTATAAATAGAATCATTAGACGTAACTCTTTATAAAGTAGCTCAATGTAGTGTAATAAGATTGCTAAATATAAATCTTTGTTATAAAATAAAAATATCGGTTATTAAAGCATAGATATAATAGATTTAATACTCTATAATAATATATATAATAATAATAATAATACTAAATCAATGTAAATAAAAAAGTGAGCGAGCCAAGACTTTATTTTTTTGTCCAAAAGTTTAAGATTTATCCCTGCAAAGTTCCTAATCAATGAACATAGTAATTGAGAATCTAATATTTATCTTCAACATATAATTCTGGGGAAATTGGCAAAGTAGACTATAATGAAAATATTTTTGTCCATTGATACCTTTGCATTAATTGATCAGTTTTGGACATAATTACCTTCATGATAAAAAATAATTATTAAAAATTAAACACATTATATATATATATATATGTTTTAACTTTATACAATTTATTAATGTTATAATTCGTATTGTAATATGTGTGCCTCAGTTATAACCAAGGTCTTTCTAATGTTAAAAATTACCTTCTATGATCTATCCAAATATATAATATGTGTGCCTCAGTTATAACCAAGGTCTTTCTAATTTACAAAATACAATATATAATGTAGGTTTTTAATTTATTGTAAAGAATCTAGATACATTAACTTGTATTCTTTTTTTGTTCTATTATATACTTTAGATAAAACATCGAGTACTAACATGTGTGATATGTTCTAAACATGGTAGAATTTAAATTATAATATTTTTCTCAATGAAATTATATTCTTTTCTCTATGTTCTATTTTTTATAATACGTATTCTAACCTTGTCTATGTTCTATGTATTTATATTTTCGTATATTATATTCTTTTAAATCTGAGAAAATTTAAAAAACATTCGTAACTAATTGTATTCAAATTTATTGTATTCTTGACTTTGAGTTACAATGAATCACGTTGATTCAACTTTTATTATTCGACTATCTTCCTCCTTTCTTCTTTTTTTTCCATAATTCTTTTTCATCAAATCAAATGGTTTTGTGATATTTGACAGAGAGAACATTGGAGAGAGTGTCAGTGATTGGAGAGATCGCCGGAGTATCGCCTTACTCTACTTTTTTCGTGAGGAAACATATTAAGAGGAGGAACAATCTTTTTGTTAATTATAGGGTCAAATTCTGTATTTATAAAAGCAAAAAATATGTGTTGTATGTTTCTTTCTGTACAAGATAAATTATTCATACTAGTTCCTAAAGAAACCTAAATCTTAGTCGGACAGTTTGAAACAAGCGTCACTATCTTTTTCTTACTTCACACTAATTTTTTTAATAGAGCACTAGGTCTAAAACGAGTAAAAATAAACAAAACTAATAAAGATAAAATACATTAATAAATTTGAGAAATAAATATAAAAAATTTATGAACAAAATTTCATAGTGATTTGTGAGTATAAATTAAATGAGATTTTTAAAATAATACAAATTAAATAAATAAATCACGCGGGTATGGTCGAATGACAAATGCAATTCAGAAAGTCTATAACGAACCCAAGTTCGAAATCTCACACTTAGATTATCCATCCATGTGACCAGATGACAGAGGTATCTGATTTCCCCTACGAACAACTGGATCTCTTTGGTGTCGGAGACATGTTCCCGGAGATCAATCTGATGGATTTCGGTCCACCGAATATCCCCAATCAACAAAAGAAAAGTTGAAATGATTTTTAATATCTATATACTATAATGATAATTTAAAATTTATTTAGTAAAAAAAACAAATTTTCTCTTTACAATTGAAGAATAACGAAGGAAAAATGTGTTTGATATTATACTTCAATTCTTATAAATGATGTAAATTTTGAAAAATGTCACATTTTCTCTTATTGTTACCTCTGCATGTATTACCAATTGAAGCATTAGTCACACAACTATATTTGTTTTTCATGTAGTATTGATGCTTGGTCATTCAGTCCGCGGACCAAATTTGTGTTAAGTTCTTTTCTTAATTTTTGTATATAATTCGTTTTTATTTTAAATATACTAGGTGATTTTCTCGTACTCATGCACGGATATAAATATTATAAAATAATATATTATAATATTTTTTTAATATTTTAATTTTAATTATTCTTTAATTTATATTGTATGAATGATTTTAAATAACATGATATTATTTTAATTAGACGTATAATTTTGGATATATAATATCTCGACTATTTGGTTAATATTTGGATATATTAGATAATATTTACTTTTCTGGTTCAATTATAATATTTTTGTTGTACAGCTTAAAATTTTGATTAATTTTGTTATTTTGATGTAGTTTGATTCTTATCTTAGATTTTTAAACATATTTTAGTAAGATTGTGTATAATTCAATATATATTGTTTTGAAAATCAGATAGTAAAAGTAAACTAAAGTGTTGACGATTCAAAGTTACATAAATAAATATAACAATGATAGTCCATTGAAACCTTATGCATATATATAAGAGTTATACAAAATACATAATTGTAATAGTTGGTTAATATATATATATATATATATTTATAATATTATTTGAAAACTTAATATTTATTTGTAATATGTTGAGCTGTTCTATAATTTATATGTATAAAAATATTACTATAAAAAAAACATATTATTTTAATTTAATGTTTGACTTTGTATAAAAATTTTGAATTGGTTTAGTTACTCATTTTGTGTTACATATATTCCGTCAAATTAAAGTATAAATATTTATATTCATTGTATTAGTTTGGTTGTTCATCTTAGATGTGTATATATATTTTGATTTTTTAGTAATTTAGTATATGCTAATTTGGAAAACTAAAATTATAAAATAAAATGATGATATATACAAAGTTACATAAAAACATAACCGATAAATTTTAAAAGGGAATATTATTTCTTTACTTTGATATTTTTCTAAACTTTAATTTTTATGGAATCACATTATATAAATAAAAATATATTCTTCTTAAAATTTATTAATATCTTATTTATCATATATGTTAATTTTTAAAATATAAAAAGGAACTTAAATAAAAAAGAAAGATGAAATTAAATTTTATTCATTAAATATATCTTAATTTATGTTATTAAATTATTTTGTAATAATTTGAGAAATAGATTGATTTAAATAAAATGCTTAACACTTTTAAAATATATATTATGTTTTTAAGATTATCTTTTAGAAGGGAAGATTATTTCTTTACTTTAAAATCAAGATTATTTTGTGAAATTTCTTTATTATGAATTACACTGTATATATATAATATATAAGATATTTTCGTTTTTAAAATTTATAAATTTTCTTTATTATATTCGTTTTTTGAAAAATAAATAAAAAAGAAACCTAAATAAAAAAGGAAAAAAATAGAAAAAATATATTTAATAATGATAACTAGATATATTTATTCATTAAGACAGTTTCAGGTAACGTTTGCAACGGATTGTTCTCAATTGGTGAAGATGGTTTCGGAACCAGAAGAATGGCCAGCATTCGAAAGCTATTTGGAAGACATAAAGTTTCTCAAAGGAAGTTTCCTCAACTCAGATATCGTTCATGTACCTCGGACAGCGAATCTTCGAGCGGATAGTCTAGCACGCAGTGCTAGGAAACAATCGTCATTTGTCGTTCACATGGATGCGGAGTTACCGATTTGGTTTACAGAGTCAACATGAGTCTGTAAATTCTTTGCTGTCAAAAAAAAATAAATATATATCATTGTAATCAACCACCGTGAGAGTTAACGTGAGCGCGACACGTAGGAAGTTGATTTCCCAAATAATAATATTATAAAGATACGATATATATCTCTCCAAAATAATATATTCATGTATATACAAAATATTCAGTTTTGGTTTAATTATTTGTCAAATTTATTTAATATGGGTATTTATGTAAGAAACTGATAAATATTAATAAAATTTAAAATTTAACTATGTTTAATCATAAACAGATATATTATTCAAGAAGTCTAACCAAATCACTCAATATATATTCAAAAATATATAAATAAAACAAAAAACCAAAATAAAAATCTGGTTAACTTAAAAAAGTTGTTTATTCTAAATAAAACTAGTAAATTCAAATATTTCCAGTTCTTAGATATTTTAATTTCAAATAACTAATATTATCTATCTAAAAATAATTTAAATATATTGATTATTTGAAATATAAATATAAATGTATACTTGTAGTTTCTAAATTAATCATTTGATTATCGTTGCAAAATTAATTTGATCAGTATATCCAAATATTTTTAAAAATAAGTATACATGTTATTTAATACGATTTCAGATCATATAATTTTGGTTTCTTATAATTTATCTATTCAACATCCCAAAAATTTAACTAAACCTATTAGAAAATCAAAAGCATGAACTTTGCCCAAATCTATAGTATTTGTTTCTTAATTTTTTTTAGTAAATTAAAGAAAGAAATTTACTTAAATTTAGATATAGAAGATTTCTTTTAAAAAAATAGTGTATATATTGTTTAAATATATATTTTCGGCTATTTCTTAAATATAGATTTTTTACCAAAACTTGAAGATTTTTACCGATAAAATAGATTTTTATCTAAATTAATTGTTTTTTTTTGTAAAATCTGAATTTTCCTTTTCGATGGCAAGAGAGCGTGAGAACCACGTTCTGAGATTCTTTGCGGGCCATGATAGATGCATGACTCATGCGCCATTAATGCTAAAATTGTCGATACTTCTACCATGTCTCCCCATAACAATACGTTGCTAATATTCATTTTCTCTATAAAATTAACACAGTGTAACGCAAAAAGAAAAGAGAGTCAAAAACTGTTATGGTTAGTTCTGTAAAAAACGGAAGGCGCATTAACTATTTTAGCTGGTCAATGAATGTGAATAGGCTATAAATTAGTAAAGATTAACTTGCAGAATAATATTAAATTCCTAATTGGTTGTTACCAAAAAAAACTGAATATTTCATTCCCATTTTTGTCGCTCTTTCGTTTTGACCATCACTAAAAAAAAGTGTATATATATGTTAGACACAACACAAAGAGCGTGACATAGCTTCTTCAGAGCAAAAAAAAACGCTGAAACAAGAGAATCACAGCAGAAACAAAAGGTTAAAAATATAATATTTACTTCTACGTTTCTCAAAAGTTTATAAAAAGAATCGTTTTGTTTCTTCCTCTTCTTCTGGAGATTTGCGTATAACGTATTATAAAAATCGAGTTTTTATTTTAACATTTTTTATATAGATCAAAGAAAAATCTCATCCCCAGATTTCTAATCTTTCTCCAGGGTTTTAGCTGTTTGGGTTTCTCACTTGTTGTTTTGTCTGTGTGTCTTAAACGAAGAACAGGAACAGTGAAACTCAGGGTTTCGTGAGAAGAACCTTGTTCAAGCGTTTGTGAACGCGGATTTATGTCGGCTGGGTTTGAATCAAAAGCTCTGATTTCATCGCTGATTAACATCTCTTGTCCGATTTCATCATCTGCTTGTTCGAACCCTGGTCTGGCAAACGCACTTCACTTCTGCTCTAAGCAGAGGCTTGTTCTCGAGATTCCCTCTCTTTCCATGCGCTTAAGGCCCAAAAGGTATCATCTGTCTTTCTCATCATTTCTTCTTCTTCTTCCCTTCTATGAGATCTGAAGGAGACAGAGACTTAAACCCCATGTTTTGTTTTAATGTCTCAGGACTTGTTCTGGCGTTGAAGTGTTCGGTGGTTTTCACATAAAGCAGCAAAAGTTTTCTTTTTTCATAGTTCGCTGAGATTTTTTTTTTATTACAGAACCCCTTTTTTAATCTGAGTGATTCTGTTCTGTTTTTTTTTTTTGGTTCTTCTGGGGGGTTTTTGAGGATTTTGGTTGTGTGATAACGACAACAATGGTAGCGATTAGGAAACAACGTGTTACGAAGAAACCAAAGAGTGATAACTCTTTATCATCCGATCCTCAAGAAACCCAAGTTTTGAGAAAAGTGAGGATCATCGTGGCCGATCCTTACGCAACTGATGATTCCTCTAGCGACGAGGAAGAGATGATCCCTAGGCCTCGTCCAGTGAAACGCATTGTACGTGAGATCAACTTTCCATTGCATTCTGATAGTGCTTCACCGGATAGTACTGTGACCATGAGCAAGAGAGCAGGGGCGGCTAGGTTCGCGGCTTCTCGTGCCAAGTTGCTTAACAAGCCTGTTGGTGTTAGGCAGAGGAAGTGGGGCAAGTGGGCTGCTGAGATTAGGCATCCCATCCTCAAGACGAGGAGGTGGTTGGGTACTTTTCTTACTCTGGAAGACGCTCATCAAGCTTATAAAAATAAGAGGAGAGAGTATGATGAACTTCTCGGCATCGTTGATGATCCTCTCCCTGTGTCCGAGGATGCTAAACCTGAGGTTTCTTCGTCTGAGAACAGTCAGTGCTCAGGCTCCTCAACCACTACTTCTCTCGAGCAAGACGCTTCTTCTTCTTCAGCTAAAGAAGAAGTGATGATGAAGATCACTACAAATGATGATGATGGTGTTGATTTGAGCGAGGAAGTGTTGTTTGATTTCAACTTTGCTGATCTACAAATCCCTGAGTTCATTGGTGACGGTGGATCAATGGGAGGTGGAGGTGGAGGAAACGATCTTGGTCTAGACTTTGATTGTTTCTTCACTGATGATCAGCTTGATGATTTTGGTTTGCTGGATGATATTAGCGGATTTGAAGAAAGCGGTCCGAGTGCCTTACCGGATTTCGACTTTGCAGATGTTGAGCTTGAGCTAGCTGGCTCGAGTTTCCTGGATCAAACCTCGCCTCTCAACATGACTTGCTCCATGAAAAGTTTTGCTGCTTAAGAATATACGAGTTTTCTTTCAAGTGAGGAGAGTTTTTATGTTTTTCTTTTGGGTATTTGAATAAGACATACAAAGAAGTGTATGTTCCAGAGAGAAGTAAGATCGTAGGACGATAAGTAGCCGGGTTTTGCAATTAGGAGTGTTTTTTATTTATTTAAATTATTGTTTTGAGATGTAAAAGATGAAGTAATGAAAGTTTGATGCTCTAATGATTCATAACTGTTTTTGCTTCTCTTGTGTGTTTATTTGTCTCTTATAGTTTTGGGTTTTGAAATTTTGCTTTTTAGAACCGTCCAAAGTTTTTGAGAGTTTGAATGCCATCACTACTACATATTTTCCAACCTCTCACTTTTATTGATGGAAGGATCTACTCTTTAGCGTTAATTTGTTGTTTCATTCGTTGTTCTTGATGGCCTTTCCTTCTGTTCACGTGTTGCGATCGAAAGAATGTGATAGAAAGTGACAACTCACGAGAACTTTTAGCCAATTTTCTTCACTGCTGATTCGCCGCGCCATCACAAACTCCAAACTCTAATTTTTATTTTCATCTTTTTGTAATATTAAATCAAATTTAGCTGATAGAAAACTGTGGTGGACTCCCATCACCAGTGTTCTAAGGCTTCGAATGGTGACTGCGGTTTAAGCGGTGCGGGACAAGCGGTTCAACTGCGTTGCGATTCTAACAGTTATAAAAATGTATAAATATATAGTATATGTAGAGATTTTTGTTAATGTTAACTGCGGGGCGGGACGGGACGATGGTCACCATTCGAAGCCTAAATAGGGGTGTCAGAATGAGCAATAGTTCATGAGCTAGTTCATTTCAGCTCGTTTTTTACGAGCACAATCACTATTTTTAGATTTATTTAATAAATGAATTTAATGATTGAGTTTAAATTAGATCACAAGTTATATAAATATTCTATGATAAATATGAGCTGGCTCATGAGTTTGTTCATTTTTATACTTACAATTATATATATATATTGGATAATTTTTTTACTTGTGTAATTTTTTTATATTTATCATATTTATCTTTTAAAATTAAAATGTAAAACAAAATCTTCTTGATTATTAATTTTTATACTAGTCATATTTATCTTCTAAAATTAAAATGTATAACATACATAAATAATATAGAAATTAAGCTTTTAAAAATTATCTACAAATTTTTCGAAGAAAAAAAATAAAAACTATCATGTTTAGAAATTATCTAAATCTTCTATATAAACCCCACTTACCCTATCATCTCTCTCACAAACTTTGTTGATCCCAAATTTGACATTCGTTTCTCCCACTTTGGAGTTATCGCAATTCAGAATTGCCTCAAGACTCTGAAGAAGAATCAAGATTTTGGATCATTGGTTTAGCTTTAATTTAATTCATTTTAGGTGTTGGTTTTATTTAGTATTTAATATAACTGTTTTAGATTTTTTAATATTTAATGTTGAATAATACTATAAAAGTTATTTTAACTTTCATTTTATAATTATTTTTTATATTAGATCGCGAATTAGTTCATTTAACTCATGATCTAGATGATCAGAATTCGAGTTTACATAGAAGCTCATATAATAAATGAAATGAGCTGAGCTAGCTCATGAAAGATTCGAGCTCACTATGAGCTGAGCTGCGCGAACTAGCTCATTTTGACATTCATAGTTCTAAAATATAGTTGGTATGACTGTATATACAGTGTATATACTCTACGCTGTTCAGCAGTGCACTGTACTGTTTTTTACTATACGATAGAATAATATGGTGATGGTTTGGAAGAGCGCAAATACATAGTTTATACAGTGTTATATGGTGTTTATACGGGTGTTTATATACTCATAGTTTATAAACTATATTTTTGAAGAAATTTTAGTAAACAATTATAATGTACTCGTTTTTTTTTAAATTTCATTTTACTTCATTCGTATCAGTTTTGTTTTCTTTTCAGTATTCGATAAATAATTATAATGTATAATCTATTTAATCATGTTTGCTATATATTTTATTATTTAAATATAATTTATATAGTTATTTTATTTATTACTATAGTATTTATTTAGAATATACTGACGTATATATTACGTATATACATATGTATATAGGTGCTATACAGTAATTAACTATCCTACTAACGTGTAACGTATTTTATAACACTGTCTATCACAAACACCAACACTAAATTTTCTGTTTTCATTTTTTTTTGTCAACAGTTTTTGTTTTTCTTTTAACTCCAACAGTTTTCGTTATTAAATCAAATTTAATCGATAGAAAAATTATTTATTGTTAAAGCATGACATAGCCCAAAATTAGTTTCATCCTAATTTACTATATATTCGTAAAAATTCCGCCATTCATTTTTATTTAAAACTATCAACATTTCATTGAATCTAATCGTTTCTTATTTATTCTAGCATTTAAAACTTTCCAAAGCCTAATAGAATTGATGTATTTAGTTGTGGTGCGACAGATATATACAACAACATTGCTTTGATTTTGACTATTAATATGAATTTATGATTGGTAAATTATGGTTATACAACTATATGATTTTTATAATATAATTAAACTTTAATATTTTTCATAGCTATAGTGCTATATAAATTTATAATTGCTATAATATGTGATTTTAATTAAAACATATTTTACTCTGATGTGGGCTAACATATTATATCATCATTTCTAAAATGGTTAGTTATACTATAAAAATATAAAAGTATAACTAAATTAATTTAAATATGTATTGTATGAAATAATTAATAACAAAATAAGATATATATAATAGATCACTATATATTAATAGTATCAAATAAGATATTTAAACAATAAGATTATAGAGTTACAAAATATATAACACTAAAATCTAAATCATATATATTTTATGATATTTAGGATAATATCAAACTTATATATTTATTATAAAAATATATACGCACGGTATATCTGAAGCAAGGTTGAATTGTGAAGAGGAGAGAGAGTTACACGGACTGGTAAGGCCTCGTTTTAGTTGGGAAGGTGGCTGGACTTCTATCTCGGAGGAAGTGGACGCGAAGCGCGTCACATCCGTATCCAAAGGTTGTATGGATCGAGTAACGATTCTCCCTGTTGGGTTATGAAGTCGCAGTGTTTTGGTTCTTGGACGGTATCGTCTGGCGTGCATGTGCAGCAGCGATAAGTCGTGGTGCAGGAAGTGGAGTTATCGTGTGGCGGGCTATGGGCAGCAGCGGCAATTCCCGATCAGTAGCCTTTATAAAGGTTTTAAATCTGCTAAATTAAATTTCCGATCACTATCGTGTGTTTTAGCTTTTATCCAGTATTAGTGTCGAGTATGGCCTTTTGTTTTGGTACTTTAAGTTCCCCTTGTGTGGGTTTTAGCTGCCGCCTTCATGTGGGCTCTCGTGTATGGAGTTTGTCTATTTATCTCCTAGTTTATGTTTTAAGTCGCCCTGGTATGGGTTCTAGCAGCCGCCTCCATGTGGGCTTTTGTATGTTTTATGGAATAAAATGAAGTATTTTTCCGGGAAAAAAAAAAAAAAAGAGAGTTACACGGAAATGGCAACAAGTCAGGGATTGGTTTTGTCAGGGTTATTTAATTAAGGGAAATCTGTTTTTTTAGAGCAAAAAAAAGGTAATTATGTCCCTTTAGACTAATCTGTACTACTTTATGTCCTATTAGACTAATTTTTTCGAAAATAGCAGTAATGCCCTTAAAATTGTAATTTTTTTAAAAAGATAAATAATGAGTTCGACAAGCGGGATCGATCGATCCAGCTTTACAAGTTACAGTGGATCGATCGATCCCGATAATTATTCAGAACAAAATAACGCGAAATATATACTGATCGACCTGGTCCATTTCACTCGATCGGCGAAGGTCGATTCTTTACAGATCGACCGATCCACTAAGGATAGATCGATCGATCCCGTGCCCAGGAAAGAATCCCAAATCGATTTTTTTGGTTTTGTATGATTATATCCGGGTTGATTCCCACTTGATTTGAACCGACCAAGCATGATTTCAACTCTTTAAGCTCGATTTCTCTGGGACGAAACCCTTAATTTCCCATTCACGAACAAAGGGGGAGAAAATCAAATTCTCACCCAAAGTTCATTAACCCTAACTCACTCAATTCTCTGATTTGGACGATTATTTGGCCTAACTCATACGATTTCGTGAGCTTTTTACGAATCTATCACTCTTTAGTTTGTTCTGCAAAGGTATGAAACTCTATCTCCACTTCTTTTTAGAGTTTGAAAATAGAAAGATAAAAGGTAAATTTTTTGAGTTAGTTAAGATATTTAGGCTTCAATCATGTGTTAAGGTGATGATTAGAGAAGATTTTGTACACAATCATGGTTTAAATCATATTTTTGGGATAGATTTAGGAATTTTAGGTTTTTGTTATTAATAGATATATGCTGTATTGTTTTCAAATTTCAGATATGGAGTTGGAGTTGCCTAATCGTTTATACGGTGAGGGATTGGAACCTAAGGTTAAGAAGATTAATAACAGCTGCCGACTAAAACTTCTCGAGTTGCTAAAAGAAAAAATGGAACCAGAATTCGATGAAGTTATGAAAGATCCCATTTTTTCACAGATTATGGTTATCCAGAAGAATGATCTGAAGTTTTCGGCGAGGTTGGTACACTCTTTCTTGTGTAAGGAGTTGATGACAAGCAAGAGACATGAGAAGTGGTTCACTTTCGCTAGGAGACCTATGCGTTTTGGATTGCAAGAGTATCATGATGTCACTGGTCTGAAAGTGAAGCGAGAGAATAACAGTGGGCTAGTGACATGGAAAGACGATAATGGTTTTTGGAGCAAGCACATAAAGACAAATGGAAAAATAAATTTGCAGATCATAAAAAAGAAGCATTTGGAAGAGAGCAATACCTGGACTTGGGTTGATAGGGTGAGACTGATATATCTTTGCGTTATTATGGGTGTGGTGATGGGAAAGGATGAGAAGGTGAATATCCCGCATCTGTACATGAAGTTGGCGATGGATTTGGAGAAGCTTCGGAATTACCCATGGGGTCTGTATTCGTTTGATTTCCTTCTGAAGCAAATTGATAAAACAAGGCATAAATTAGAGCAGAAAAAGGGGTATCTGATGGAAGGATTCTTGTTTGGTTTCCAAATTTGGATAATGGAAGCTGTTCCTGCTTTAGGAGAGATTTGTGGCACAAAAGTCAGTAAAAATTTTACAGGTCCACTGTGTGGTAATTGGAGAGGATGTGCAAAATGTTCTTATGAAGATATCCTTTGCGTTGAGAACTTATTCCCAGAAAACGTATGCAAATTTTTTTTTCAAATTAAAATATTTATTGTCTTGTTCACTTTACTAATGATTTGATTGTTTGTAGGGGATTTTGCATTCATTCATAGAATCCCACATAGATGGAGTGGTCCTTTTGGCAACTGATTTTGTACAGAAGGATGAGAAGAAAGATGAAAGAGTAGATCGTATTTTAGATATGATCAATAGTAAACATGATTGGAACAATCATGTTTGGGGAGTAAAAGAAGCTACAAACTCTGAATTTGAGGAATCTGGCTAAGAGAAAGGAGATGATCAAAGAGCTGATACTGAGAGAGGTGAAAATAGTCATGTTGCAGGGAATGTTGATGGCACAGCTGATGTTTCGGGAAGAAACAAGAGAAAGCATGCAGACCGAGGAGCAGAGTCAAGGAAGAAGAATGTTTTGTGCCACCTAGGTGCTTCATCAAAAAGAAATATTGACACAGATATGAAAAATTTCTTGGAGGATCTGGTACAAGCTTCTTTTACTACTTTTGGGGAGAAATTCTGTCAGCAGTTCTCGGACAGGTTGGGTAAGATTGAGACTGAGGTTACACAACTCAGGACAGCTTCAGAGAGAACTGAGCAATTTGAGACCGTTGTAACCGACAGATTGGGGAAAATTGAGGCTGAGGTTACACAGCTCAGAACAAGTTTAGTGGTGACTGAATTGGTGGGAAAGAGTGATCAAGCAAGCGGTCCTAGCTTGACCAAAATCAACAGTGGTCCTAGCACCAGCAAAAAAGGCACTGCTCCATCAAAGAAAAAGGTAACTACTAAGAGAAAGAGTTAAAAGTTGTTGAAAGCTTGGAACTAGGCGATGGAATGTAGGTCTTTGAAGCTAGGTTGTTAGAACTTGGAATGAGGCGGTAATATGTATTTGAAACTTGTCGTTTATGTAATCACTATATTTAATGTAATATGTATTTGGAAGTTTGTATGTTTATTATGGATTTCGAACTTGGCGTTTATGTCTATTCTCTGTTTTGAACATGAAATTTGTATGTGTAATTTGTAATTGTACGTGTTTGTCAACAGGCTGTAAAAAACCAAGAGTTAAAGACTGCTGATTCGTGTGTCAATTTACCTCGTGCAAAAGTTACTCAATCATCAGCTAGTGATCTTAGTATGGGTACACAAGAGTTTTTGGAAAGTTGCATGAAGAACCTTCCATTAGACACATTTGTGAAAGGTTTGAATCCTTCTCAAGCTAAAGTCGAAGATTCATTGGATTGGTTGGAACTTCCAAAATCATTGAAGAAGCCAACAGATTCATTGGAACTTCAAAAATCATTGAAGAAGTCAGCGGTCCGATTAGATGACCGAGATATAGAGCTAGACGGCGAAAATTTCCCTGATCGCTGCTTGGTGTTTGTGCATCCTACAGATTTTAAGAAGATGCAGGACTGGCAAGATACACGAACATATGTTATTCCTTTGTATATATCATTCGGTTGATCAGGATCGACCGGTGGATCGACCATTCAATATACAGATCGATCGATCCACACTTAGTGGACATCACAGTTTCTTTAAGGGATTGATTGAATCAGATCTTCTAACCAAGTTAACACGGCATGAAAATTAAACAAAGTTCTCCCAAACTGAAACAAAGTTACTAATATTCAAGCAAATAAAATCTGAAAAACTGAAACAAAGTTGTCACAAACAGAAACAAAGTTACTAGAAATCAAGCAAAAGAAGTTTGGAAAAGTTTCACTAAATTGTGAAGAACACAGCAAACAAATCCACTATATTGGCATCTTGCAAGTTGCTCTATTATGACCACCAAGACCACATCTACTGCACTTACGAGACTGACCCGCCTGTGATCCTTGTGATGATCGGATTTTGTCTTCAACAGTTTCATATCTGCGTTTTCTATTTCTTCCAAGAGATCTTCTTGTCTCAGGCGGTAGCACTTCAGAATTTTCCACAACTTGTGGGACAGACCAACCATCTTCAGGAACTGAAATGGGATTTATGCTTTCGTGATAAGCTTCTCTCCAAGCTCTCGTGGTATACAAAAAATCAGTCAATGTATATGGTTCTCTACCAACAAAGAAACCAGCTTTTATTGCGTGTCTACAAGGGATTTTCGAAAGGTCGTACTTCCCACAAGAACAAGTCCGTTTGTCCAAATCAACAAAACAGTCAATTGTGTCACCTTTAACAAGCAGCTGGCTATCGGTTACAGGGTAAACTTCGAAAGTTTTCCCCTTTCCAATTCTCCTATCAATCTTTTCCTCCACATCAATGGTCAAACGGTGGGTGTGCTTTAAAATCAACTTCTTACGCTTAAAAAACCAACGTGTCAGCATTTCTCTAATACTGTCCAACAAAGGAATTACGGGAAACTCTCTCGGCGAACGCAACGCAGAATTTATCGACTCTGCAGGATTGTTTGTCCTAATGTCATACCTGTATCCATGAAATTGACATCTAGCCCACTTTTTGACATCTGCTTCCATAAGATACGTTCCAATTGCTGGACTGATATTGCAAACATGAGCAAACGTCTTCTTGAAATCAACCACTCTATAAGCCTTTGAAGCCTTAGAAATCAACCCAGCTAATCCCTTCCCCCTGAAATATGATATCACATTATTCAACAAATGATGAATACAAATACCATGTCTCGCTAGCTGATACACTTTCTCCAGTGCCTTCCCTATTGACACTTGTCTATCCGAAATAAAAGCCAAACCATTATCATCAGCAACAACAACTTTTAATTCTCTCATAAACCATTCCCAAGACTGCTCATTCTCAGAGTCTACTATCCCAAATGCAATAGGATATAAATTTGAATTTCCATCTATAGCAGTTGCAACCAGTAGCACCCCTTTGAATTTACTCTTCAAGAATGTTCCATCGACAACAATGACACGCCTCATGACTGTGTTAAAGCCTCTGATCGATTGACAAAACGCTATAAACAGATATCGAAATCTACCATCGACGTCAGTCTTGTAAGAGGAATGTGTACCCGGATTGGCCTCTCGCAGCATGTGCAAATATTTTGGTATTTTCCCATAACTTTCCTCTGGAATACCTCTAACAGCGTTGACTGCATATTCACGGGAATCCCATGCTAAAGAATCAGAAATCTCACATCCATAATCATTACGCATAATCTGAACAATATCTTTCGCTTTAGGCCCTTCCTTGATACCTTCATATTTATGCATTATCAGATTGCCCATCATTTTCGCTGAAGCTGTCCTTCCGGCACTGGTTTTGTTTGAAGGTGCGCAGGAATGTACACCGACATACTTCTTAATAATAAAATATGTGGAGCCCTTCAAACACTCAGCTCGAGCACCCCAAAAGCACACTTTATCAGCGCATCTAATACACCAAACTGATTTATTGGAGTTGGTAACTGTGTAGTGAAAGTTATGCTTCATTGCACATAACTCAAACCTCGCTTTCAAAACTGTTTTGTTGAGGAAAAGATCTCCCGTCTTAACCAATTCGACCACCTGACTCTTTGCCAATTTTTCTCTGTTTTCTTTTTCAGAATTGATCTTCTCAGCATCATCATCATCTCCTTCAACCTCGTATTGCTTCATTTTTCCTTTCTTCTTCTCGTTATGCTTGTCAGCATCATAATCATCTCCATCAACTTCACTTTGCTTCATCTTCCCTTTCTTCTTCTCGTTATGCTTAGCCCCCTTAACAATATTTGAAGCGGTCCCAATGTCACAAGGATTTCGCTTGTTCTCTTCACTAGTACTTGCATCAGTTGGCATCTTATTAAGATCAATATCGATCTTATTTGGATTTCCTTGCTTTGCTTTATAGCTGACACACAATTGAGTTGACTGATGCTTCTTACAAAACCCTAGAAAATTTTGAACTTTCCTTGAGTTTCCAATGATCACTGGTGGACAATTTGATGAATTGATCAATCCAATAGGAAGGTAACTCAACTCCAAATCAGCATCTGTTTCTTCAAAACCAAAATCCTCTATAACAATTTTCTGTAACTCTTCCAGAGAAGACTTCAATTCCAAAGCAAGTAATCTTCCCCCTTTCTTTTTATCAACATTAAAACTCCAACCTGAAGATACAACCAATTCCCAAACACCACATGAAGCATATACATGAATCATGGTAGAAATAATGTGAAAATTTTGTGAAAATTTTGTAAACAATCAATGGAATATAGAAGACGGCGAAGAAGGTTGCCAAGGTTTTTTTTGTCGTTTTTTTTTTGTTCTTTTTCGTTTTTTTTTTTTTTAAAAAAAATCGATTTTAAAAAAAAAATATAAAAGTGAATATTCTCAAATATTTTGTTTCCATATTTTTAGGAACTGATTTCTTATCCGTAGAATACAACTAATATGTAGAAATCAATTTCTACAGTTTTTTAGAATTATAGTAATTTTTAGAATTTGATTTCTACATGTTTTAGATTTATAGTAAATCTGTAGAAGTCGGTTTCTACATGTTTTAGAATTAGATTAATGTGTAGATTTTGATTTCTAAGAATTTTAGAATGGTAGGTTAAGCGCGGAATGTGTATTCTACATATTTGTAGAATACTCCTATTTACGTAGATTACGTATTCTAAACATTGTAGATTCAATGAAAAAAGTAGATTTCGTTTTCTACTTCGTAGAATGTCATTTCTACTTTTTTTAGAACATAATCTGAAATTTATAATTTTAACTTTTTTATAACTGGAAAATATATCATTAAGTTCATATAGGTATTTTAACAAATGTTACTATTTTCCAAATTTTTTTTGTTTGTAAAACTATTTATTAAAATTATTTTTATAAATATTAAAGGGTATTATAGGAAAATATGACACAAAATATAGATTAGTCTAAAGGGACATAGTTACTATTTTTTTGCTCTAAAAAAACAGTTTTCTCTTTAATTAATTAGTTTTATAGCATTTTGGAGATTTGACTGTATGTACAAATTGCTGACAAAAAAAAAGACTGTATATGTACAATTTTAAAGGTGATTAGAAAACGAGGAAAAGTCAAAGGTTGATTTAATACTCTTAACATACTCTATGTCAGCTCCCACTTTCTTCCACTACTCTGTGGCTGCACATGCGGGTTGTATACATCATTTCTGTCCGTGCGCGTTTATGTATCAGTCACGTGATATACTTATATTAGAAGATGAGCCTGAAACGCACATGCCTGATGCCATGAGGTGAGGTGAGGAAGTGGAAGGATCTTGTGATAAGCTTTATTTTTAACTCTTGAAAGTATCTATATTGTGCACAATAAAGAAATACACTATATAACTTTAGTAAGTGTTCACATTCTCATTCATACACACAAGTGTTTTATGATTTTCAAGCCACTTTGCTTGATTATAGAACGGCTGTATTAAACTAAGATTTGTCTTGCTTTTAACTTGACTACAACACCACTTCCACCACCTTCATGTCCAATTGAAAACCACCACTCGGATCATTTGCAAATGCTTTAAACTGCGGAACCAGTGAAGAAGCATGTGGGTCAGTTGACCCAAATCTGTTTTATAATTTAATCTAATTTATGCATAAAATAGTAATATACAACCGGTTGATTTTCACTAGTTTGACCCCTTTAATTGGTGGCCAATTTATATACATAAGTTTTTGATCCTAGTGAATTCATTTCCTAGTTCCGCTATTGGTTGCAACTTTCTAGAGTTTTAATAAAGATAGATGGAGATATATATCTTCAAAGCAGACCGCTTCTCTTGAAAACTACCGAAACAGTCATGACTTGAAGGATGCAAATCCTAGCTCATGTATCTTCCTTGTATCCATACTATGTGGACTATTGTCTCCTTCTTTGTTATTGCACCTGAAAATAAAACCAACAACCAATCAATCTATAAAACGAGACGAACAATGAAAGCTTGATTGAACCTAACGACAAGGAGATTTGTGACTTGTTCTCAAGCGGGTAATTAGGAGACTTGTTCCTTAACTACTCAATGATCTCAATGAGCAACCAAACTTGAACATACGATTCTCCCTGTTGCTTTAGGCTCTTCCATGGCCAACTCATGTGTAGCAACTACATTGTATTTTTTCTTCCTTTTTGTTGGATACGAAACTACATCGTCTATGTGCACAAACCCTACAATGAAATCAGGGTACTCGATCTCCAGCAAGACCTTTGACAATGGCAAGGATGACTTGGACCAACCACAAAAGAAGGGTTCCATGTATAACCTTTTCTCATCAGCTCCAAGCCTCTCTCTCGCCTAGAGTCTTTGCATATCCGTACCACAACTAATGCATCAAGTTAACCACACATGATCCATCAATGGAGTCTTCTTAATCAAAATCTCAAGTAGATTAAAGTGTGTGAGAGAGAAATGGTTCTCACATTGAAGTGTTTGCAGTAGTCAGGGTCGCTCCAATACGACTCGTTGAAAGGAGAGGCTTTTGTGGCATCTAACCTGTACCGGATCGAAGAGCAAGAACACGTAAGAAAAATCCTTCTTACAGTTTTTTGGATTTAAACATAAAAGTTCATCACGTTAATTAGTTGTACCTTTAATGGTAGGATCAACCAATGACTCTTGAATGTTGTGATCATATGGTACAAGAATAGGAGATGCCGTGTGCTTACAAGTTGCTTACAAGTTGAAGTTTTAGATTTTACCGATTGTCGTGCTTCCACGTTTTTTACCTTTTTTGCGGAACCAATTACCTTAGGTTTTATAATTTGTCAACAATTTATTGTAACACCTTATTTTCATTTCTTGAAATGATATTTACATTCTTCCTAAAAAAAGAAAAGAGAGATGTCGTGTGGGCGGATCCAGGTATGTATAGTTTGATCCTCAACGACAAGCCTAAGCGCGTTGAGTTTCAAATGAGAATCCTTGAACGTTCTGGTCTCGGTGAAGAGACTTGTCTCCCCCCAGCTATTCATTACATTCCTCCAACACCAACCATGAACGAGGCTACAAGTGAGGCTCAAATGGTTATCTTTTCGGCTATGGATGATCTTTTCAAGAAAACCGGTATAATGCCCAAAGACATCAATATACTCATTGTGAATTGCTCTCTTTTCTCTCCCGCCCCATCGCTCTCTGCTGTGGTCATCAACAAATATAAGCTTAGGAGCAACATTAAAAGCTTTAATCTGTCGGGGATGGGCTGCAACGCGGGCCTAATCTCAGTCGAACTGGCCCGCGATCTGCTTCAGGTTCATCCCAATTCGAATGCAATTATCATCAGCACCGAGATCATAATGCCTAATCACTACAAAGGGAACGAGAGAGCAATGTTGCTGCCTAATTGTCTCTTTCGCATGGGCTCCGCGGCAATTCTTATGTCAAACGGTCGGTCTGACCAGTGGCGAGCCAAGTACAAGCTTAGCCACCTTGTCCGGACCCACCGTGGTGCTGATGCACAAAATTAGTTTTCTTGTTATCATCGGTGCCGTCCATAATTAATTTGGTTTTAATATGGAGTATTGTGGCTAGAGCTAGAGATTTGGAATAAGAATACATAACTCGAATTCTTTTTGACAGTGGTTTTAGAGTCATGTTTTGACCATTTGAGGCAATGATTTTTGTCCTTCATGCCAACTGATCTTTGTTTATCAAAGAGGTCACGATATTTTTTTTTTCTTTACACATATAACATACTTGTATACTAGTACAAGCACGACCAATAGACCGTTATAAAGACGAACAAATCTTTTCACTACGTGAATATTAAGAAGTTGCAATGTGAGTCATATATATGAATAATCACGTAAATGTTTTAATTTGAAACATGATTTGGAGAATCAATATTTTAATTAGTATGAAAGCCCTTTTTTTTTGTGAAACAGTATGAAAGCCCTTTAAAAAATATTTTGTTTAAACTCCCACAAGGAATACCAGGGCGCTGGTATATAAGTTCTAACAATGTTTCGGAAGAATAATATAAGATTCAAAGCATAACTAAGTTTTAACATATACTGATTTTAATATACGTTATTCAATGAAATTTAAAGCTATGCTAATCGTGCAATTAAAATGTAGAGTAGATTGTTGAGGTAGTATAAACTGTAAAATAGTATCATAAATAGTGAAGATAGATATAAAGATTTAGAAATTGTCTTTACCAAAATATAGCTTGCACATTTTGCCATTTACTAGACAATACATTTTTTCCACCGTAACTTTTTTTTTCAAAATAATCATTCTGTTACTCTTGCTCATGAATAGTACGGACATATGACTAGTTCTCTTTTTTTTTTTTTCTTTTTGAGAAAGGGTAATACATTACAAGTTTTTTGAAACTTACATTACAAGTTTCTAAATACGAGTGAGTAATATATTTTAAGAACAGTAAAATATGAATCAATAAGATAAGGCCAAAAAAAAATTTGTTTTGAAAAAGAATAAATTTGTATTATTGGGTTTGTGCTCCTTGGAACAACCTTATCTATGAGATGCTCATTGGGATTCTTAAACAAAAAAATATACATTTTAATATATTGTAAATAAATTTTTAAAGTTTAATTTGAAAGTAAAAATTGAATCAATTGAGAATTGATAAGTGTTTGATGGGGGTTCTAAAGAGGTTCTCAAAAAATTTCATTTGAAACTCCTATTTCTTTTTCTCTCTTAACAATTTTTTTTGTTTAATGGTGAAAACTTCTAGTGAAAATTACTCATTGGATGTGCTTTTAGACTCGTCCGAGTTCTTTCTATTTTCGCAATTTAGTTTTTTGTTATGTATTTTTTTATTTCTTTGTTTGATTAGTCTGCTATGAGTATCCCTTATTTATTAATTGAGGAACATTTGAAAAGATGTAACCTCAATTTTGTATTAATTAAAAGAGGCCCCAATGCATAGGTGGCACTCAATTAGGTAGTCAATTACATTCAATTGAAAAATAAGTAGGTCCACATTCGATTTTTATATGTTGTTAGATACATAAGTTGGTCAAACTATATGATATAATGATATGATATGATATTTTCTTTCCTTAAATAAAACCTACGGAATTACCATAAATGACTAATATATATATGACAATTAATGAGTTTAATAATAAAGATTTGATAACAATGTATATCTCCTCCATCATTTTTTGTTTAATTTTATATTATTAAAATAAATTAAACAATCAAATTAGTTATAAAAATAAAATTTAGATTTTTTCGTATATGTTATATTTTGAATTTTTAAAAACGACAATAAATGACTAAAACTATTAAAATTATTATGTTAAAAATTAATGATCAATGGTTTAACATTTTTATTATAAGAAGATACACATGATTTTAAAACCATATGAGTAAAAAATATCATTTAATAATAAAATAAATATATATATATATATATATATATATATATTAAACACTATATACCATAAGATTACATAAATATTTTAATATTAAAACTTTCAATGAATTTTCAAGAACATTTATAAATTATAAACTTATTAAAGATTTCAGATTGAAAATTTTGTTATCGATGATTTAAATATTTTGTTATAAAACGATATGAACGATCATAGAACCGTATGATTATAAATTCTTATTTAATAAATAACTATACAAAATATACTATTCCTAGAAAAATAGGTTGGTCCATCTTAACTTATATTACACTTTTTATTAAACTAACTATCGAATTGATAAATAACGTACCAAAAAATGTTTTGCACTTTCCTTAAATAAAAGCTACGAAATTACCTAATATGATTAACGTATATGTGAAAATTAATTATAATGAATAATAAATATTTGATAGCAATTTTTGTATTTTAGTTTTTTTTTAAATTTTATATTATTAAAATATATTTAAAAATCACATTAAATATATAATAAAAACATTTATAATTTTTCTTATATGTTATATTTTGAATTTTTCAAAACGTCTATAAATTATTAGAAATTTGAAGATCCCCACTCTGAAAATTTTGTGATCAATAGATTTTTTTTTTGTCATAATAAGTTACAAATGATCATAAAATTGTATTAATATGAACTTTTATTTAATATTATAAGAAGATACACATTATTTTAAAACCATATGAGTAAAAAGTATCATTTAATAATTAAACATATATATTTATATATATATATATTACTATATACCATAAGATTACATAAATATTTTAATATTAAAACTTTCAATGAATTTTCAAAAACATTTATAAATTATAAACTTATTAAAGATTTCACATTGAAAATTTTGTTATCGATGATTTAAATATTCAGTTATAAAATGATATGAATGATCATAGAACTGTATGATTATAAATTCTCATTTAATAAATGACTATATAAAATATACTATTCTTAGAAAAATAGGTTGGTCCATCTTGACTTACATTATATTTTTTATTAAACTAACTATCGAATTGATAAATAATCTACCAAATTTTTTTTTGCACTTTCCTTAATTAGAAGCTACGAAATTACCTAATATGATTAACGTATATATGAAAATTAATTATTATGAATAATAAATATTTGATAACAATTTTGGTATCTTAGTTCTTTTTTTTTTAATTTTATATTATTGAAAGATATTAAAAAATCACATTAAATATATAATAAAAACATTTATATTTTTTCTTATATGTTATATTTGAATTTTTCAAAACGTCTATATATTATTAGAAATTTGAATATTCTCACTCTGAAAATTTTGTGATCAATAGATTATTTTTTTGTTATAATAAATTACAAATGATCATAAAATATAACGCATATGAATTTTTATTTAATAAATATTCAAACTAAATAATATATATATATATATATATATATAAACACTAATGATTTAAAGCAACAAGATTGGCTGATCAATTTAGTCGTCCAGTTGAAATCTTTCAAAAGTATGTGAAAAACTAAAGTCAAAGTAAATATGGATTTAGAATAGTAGTTATATTTTACTAACCAAATACCGAAAAAAACCGAACCGAACCGAAACCAACCCGATATCCGGGTTGAACACCCGTAATCCAAATGAAGCCAAACTATTGTTTCATTCTCCAAAATATAATAAAAATAATAACTTAAGTCCGCGCAAGGCGCGGGTCTTATCCTAGTTCCTATTTAAATTATGTCAAAAACATAAAATTGAAATAAATTTTAACATCTTATGAAAACGGAAAAATAATTTGTTTTCTAATACTGTTACGGAATATTGGGCATATATCAGTTACATGAGCTTGAAACTCCAGCGCATATTAGCTTAAATCGTTCGAAAACTTCAATAACGACCTTGGAACAAACACATCATATGGCTCTACAAGTTTTTGTTGTCCACTATCCAAATGTCCAAGGTGCGATGAAAAAACTTAGTTGATAAAGTTCAATCAATTTCTCACAGCTCACTCTGTTATTATAAACATCGTTAATAACATAATCAGAGAGGTCGCATGTTGTATGGTGTCAGGGCTTGAGTAATTGAGTTTCGCGTTTTGTTTGTGATAAATTTTAAACGGGGTTGCAACATGTTTCTTCAATTTCAGATTTACCCATTTGTGTAGTAAGATAACATAGATATCTAATTTCCATTGCAAATAACTAAATTTAATATACTTCGATGGACAAATTCTCTAAAAATCCGTCGATTAGGTTTCGGTCCGCCAGATACCTCTTAATTATAAAAAATAAGATTGTGTCAATCTCTGAGCTCAAAGCTTTTACCCATATAAATATATACACATATATGTATATAAATGATTTCCTAGATATATATGTACAGGCAATTTTTTTAAGGTTTAGTGATCTCTTATCTAATTTATTCAATAACTAATCACTCCGTCTTTTCAGTTCGTACAAATGCCACAAACCAGAAACATCATTTTCCAAGTAAACGAATAAAGCCAGGAACTGTACATGTTATCCATAGGTCCTCTTATCTTCTCAACAAAAGATTGATGCCTCTGTTTTTGAATTTTTTTTGCATATTGATGTGGTCCAGAACAAACCATAGTTGATAGTTATCTTTATTTTTCTTTTAATCCACTGTTATCTAATTTTGCACTTCTTTTTTCATTCTTTAGTTTCTGTTACCTTTTCCAGTTTTCTCTTACAATATCTACTTATTATTATTTTCTCCTTCAACCTACATAATCCGAACATGTTGATTTACCAACCAATAGAATTTAGTTATTTAAGATTCAATATTTTTTTTTTAAAAAAACAAGATAATAATAATTTGTCAAGTTGTATTATGTTTTTAAAATAAATAAAAAATATTGGTATTACCAAAAAAAAGAATTTTTTTTAATAGTGCTAACGCCGTCAGCAAAATAATGAACACTAAACCCTAAACCCTAAATCTTCAGATAAAACCTAAAACATTGGATAAATCCTAAACTCTTGGGTAAATCCTAAACCCTTGGGTAAATCATAAACATTAAAACTAAATTTTAGAAATATTAAACCCTAAATCCTTAATCCTGAACCCTTGGGTAAATCCTAAACTATTGGATAAATTCTAAACATTAAAACTAAAATTTAGAAATACTAAACTTTAAATCTTAACCCTGAACTCTTGGCTAAATCCTTAACTCCAAGAGTTTAGGTTAAATGTTTTAGGATTTAGAGTTTTTAAGATTTAGTTTTTAATGTTTATGATTTAGAGTTTAGGATTTATCCATGGGTTTACGATTTATCCAAGGATTTAGCCTTGACAGTGTTAACAATATAAAAAAAAATTGGTAATTATTATTTATTTTTATTTATTTAAAAAACATAATATAATTTGATAAATTCTTATTATTTTATTTCTTTTTAAAAAGATACTAAATCTGAAATAACAAAATCATATTGGTTGGTTAACAATGTAGGTGGTGAACCTAAGAAAAATTCATCCGAAACTATATATATATAAACACACAGTATAGAAAGTGGGAAAATTTGAAATTTTAAGCATACACAACAAGTCAAATATATATTTCCAGTACTAAACGTCTACACAAATACGAATTATGAAAAAAAAAATAGCATTATCGAACTAGAATAAAGGAGTTACATTTTATTGGTTGTTCTATTCCGGTCTGGTTACCCATGTCACTTCAAGTTTAATTAATAAAATGACATTTTTGACGTCAAAAAAAAAAACATACACAACAAAATATTAACAGTTGATGCAACGTCTCTTAAATTTGAAGATAACCATGTAGAAAATGAAGATGTATATATATATCAACACCATAATTAGATGGCCAACTGATTACTATGGACTCAATCCAACACAACCAATCAAAACTTTCGCTTTCCACAAATTCACGAGACTAAATCCATACTATCCAACTTTTCCATGGAAAATAATGGATTATAATAAAATTTAAAAAGTAGCAAATTCCAAAAAATAAGGGATGATTAGGCAGCGAAAATGACAAGTGGACCATACAAAAATCCATTTGATTAAGAGGCTGACCAATCAAAACACTAACAAGAGGATCATCTTGATGAGCTCGACCAATAAGAATCGAGATAAGACCTCTCCATGGCCCTCATGGGTCTCATAAACAACAAAAAGTGCATCAAAATTTAATTGTAATCATACTCCCAAAAAGGTTCACATCGTGTGGGACATATACAAGACTACAACACCTCTAAAATTAACCTTTCGTTGCCTCATAAAAACAAAAGGTAGTCTCCCTTTTTATAGCCACTTCTCAATAACTGTAACCTTTGAAGAGATAACTCATAGTTCGATAAACATTCTTTTTGCAAGTGAGACTTGACAACTAGTTTTTACTCAAAGTAAGGGTTTCTAGTTCTCGTTGCTGGTGAAAAGATAAGCCGAGTTACAACATGATGAAAAATTCGGCTAATGTGGTCGGAGGAAAGACGGCGAGGGCATGCGACAGCTGCCTGAAGAGGCGAGCGCGTTGGTATTGCGCAGCTGATGATGCTTTCCTTTGCCATTCTTGTGACGGTTCGATCCACTCAGCCAACCCACTTGCCCGCAGGCACGAGAGGGTTCTCTTAAAATCGGCTAGCCCCGGAAAGCAACGCCACGACTCCTCCTCACCACCTCATCCACCCACATGGCATCAGGGCTTTACACGTAAAGCTCGGACGCGACGCGGGGGGAAGAAGAGCCACACGATGATTTTCCATGATCTTGTGCCGGAGATGAGCTCAGAGGATCAGAGCTTTGAGGTGGAAGAGCAGCTCATCTTTGAGGTGCCGGTGTTGAACCCAATGTGTCATGAAAAATGCCTTAACGAATCTATGGAGACAAAGATCGAGCTACCGTTGATGTCCATGTGTTTCAAGGGCAGCGACGAAGAAGATGACAACGCTGAAAGCTGTCTGAATGGTTTGTTCCCGACCGACACGGAACTGGCTCAGTTCTCAGCTGATGTGGAGATTCTCCTCGGTGGAGGGACGGATAGGGAATACAATATGGAAGAGCTAGGGTTAGGTGAGATGCTCAAGGTCGAAAAAGAGGAGGTGGAGGAAGAGGAAGAAGTAGCCACAATAGAAGTGTGTGATCTAGATGCCGCTGATGAGATTACACCATTTGTAATAAGTTTTGAGTACGAGTACTCACAAAAAACGAATCTCGAAGAAGAAGATGAGAAACAAGATGTGGAGAATAATATGATAGACGTGGGAGTGAATGAGATGAGTTGTTCGATTAAGGAAGAGAAGAATGAGAAGGTTCATATGCTTAGGTTGGATTACGAGTCGGTGATTTCCACTTGGGGAGGTCAAGGAACACCATGGACCGCCCGGGAGACACCTCAAATAGACCTCAACATGCTCTGTTGCCCAACCGATTCCATGGTATGTATGCCACCTTTGCGTTATTCTATCTATTAATCACTACATTCTTTTATACAATTACAACAAAAGATGTAAAAAAAATATATTTCATTGCAAGTTAGTAGATTAAATCTTTTATCGGGTGACCACACCCCGGCTGCTAATAATAGTGTCATAAAAGAAAAGTCATTTTGTCTCTAATCAACAAAACTTAATTGTGTCGTGAATAATTAGGTTGAAAGTGGAGGAGAGGCTCATCATCACAACTACGTTCGCGGCCTAGGGTTACACATGGGAGAGGCTGGTAGAGAAGCAAGAGTTTCAAGATACCGAGAGAAAAGAAGGACAAGGTTGTTCTCCAAGAAGATAAGGTATGAGGTACGTAAATTGAATGCTGAGAAAAGGCCTCGAATGAAAGGAAGGTTCGTGAAGAGATCTTCAATTGCTGCTGCTCACTAAGAAGAACTTTAGTGATTAATCATAGATATTCACTCAGCGCCTTTCTTACTTCTTTGTTGTTTTATTTTACTGCAATGTTGAAAATTAATTTTGCACGTTTTGTGAGCTATGTATGTAATATATTTTATATATATGACACCAAAAAAATTAATTATCTTCGAAGGACTGGTTTATATAATTGATAAACGTGAATTTCGATAGCTAGTAGTAACCACTACATAACCATATGCGCTTTTTAAACGTATGTGCTGTCACAAATATATCTGTAAATCTCAAAGAAAATGAGATTATGTTGGTCTGTATTACGTACGTAGTGTGGTTCATGCGAGTATGTATTAGATAAACAGAGATAGAGGAAACTCGGTCCATTTGCACGGGTAGATAGTTGAGTTGGAATCGGCTGAGGATTTGAAGTTTATATAAGAGCCTCTTGATCAGAGCTCGAAGAAGATTACTATTATTTATTCTCAACGATTTTTACATTATCTGGTTTTCTCGTTGTGTCTAGTTAATTTTCGTGGTTTCATTCCTAATTCATCATATATATTTGTTTTATTAACTTTGAAATCATTGTACCACCATAAATTGGTTTGTGGCGCAAAAAAGAAGAAGACATATAGTACTTTTATCAAATTATGGTACTTTTTTTGTTATGGTACTTTCGGTGTGTGAAATGAAATGTTCCAACCGGTTTTGTTTGGTAGGGATAACATTTCAAAATTTGTAAAATCTTATAACATCATATTTTAAGTCGTTGTTCGATAATTATTTCTCCGCATACTTTAAATTTTTTGTAACAGCTTATACAATTTAAATGCTAAATTGTACGATTTTTTCTATTATAGAATCCAAAGCGAAAAGTACAAGAACAGGTCAGACTAGATTAAAATATAAAGGTTATACAAAGTGTAGATGAACAGAATTGGCTACACAAAATTTTATTTGAAATTTCAAAATTTTAATCATTTTCGTGCAAGAGTAACGGATCCAAATATCAGAAATTTGGACTATGATCCAATGGATCCACGCCACAGTTACATATGTGGTTTTCGAATACTCGCCCAACAACTAAGACTAGATTTTAACCCGCACATCCGTGCAGATAACATTTTATTTATAAATATAAAATTTTATATTATTTTGTATATAATAATTTATGATAATATATTGCTGTCATTTTAAAAATAACTAAATAGATGATATGTAGTTCTAAATATTAAAATTTAACATATGCTAACAATTTTATTTTTTGTAAACTTTATTACATAATTTATGAAAATTAATCATTTTAAAAGGTGAATGATATTTTAGTCACTTTAAACGGTGAATGATATTTTATTTATTTATCTTAATGAAAGAATTTTTTTCAAAATATTTTAGTTTACCAATTCAACATAATTTTAATATGTTTGCACAAAAAACATAATTTTAATATGCAATTCATTAATTACTTCTATTTTAATATAATGTAGAATATACTTATATTATAAAATTAGCAAATAATTTCATTATAAAATTTATTAAATTAGAAAATAATTTCATTATTTTATTTATACTAAAAATGTAATTAAAATTAATTTATAATAACATTATACTACTAATTGCGAAATTGATCAGTGCATTAATTAAAAGAATATTTAAAATTTTAAAAAGATTTTGTTAGATTTTTTCTCAACAGATTTTGTTATTCTTAAAACTAAAATTTAAATTTATAGTTAAAATGAATTTGTTATTAATATCCTTATAATTATTTAGAAATGTTATACATTAAATAAACTAAAGTAAACAATAAAAATATTATTTGAATATATGGACCTAGACTTCTAGTATGACTATTTTGTAGTAGATAAAAATGGTAATTCTCTTTTAATAGAGAAGATATTTGCAGAAATTTAAATTTAATCCGAAATTAATTAATTTCTTTTATAAGCTCAAAATTTCCGTTAAGTAGATACAAGTGGCATGGAATTTAAAATATGTTGTGTAATAGTTTTATTTATAACATGTGTTTTTGAAAATGTTGTTTCCGATATGAGACATCATGAAGTTTAATTTGTCCTAATAAATTTGTCCTAATAAATTTGTCCTAATAAATTCTTCAAGAAAATTTTGTATAAATATAATTTTATATGATTTAGAGGTTTAATAAAAATGATTTAGAGTAAAGAGCGATTTCCATTTTTAACAATATTTTTAATTGCTATAATCAAAATATCTGAAGGTTATTTATTTATGAATTATGGGATACGTTAAATAATCTGCAAATATTATAACAAATACATGCCAGACTCCGTTTTTACTATATTAAAGATTATTAAATTTAACTTTAAAAGTTAATGTGATAAAATAAAACATAGTTGTCCAGAAACATAGCTCTTAATAAATTAAATAGAAAACTTAGTTTTGTTATTAATTTTTTTTTAAATCATATTTATAATATGAGTGAATGATTGGCATGTTAAAGAACGTTCTTGTGTTCTTAAGATATTTGCATGTTAGATTGTGTGTGATGATGTTATGTTTATGAAAATGAACATAGAATTGATCTTGAAAAGAATTAGTATGTTTAGTAGAAAACGTTATAAAATGGATTAATGATGAGATTTATTAAGGAAAGAAAAGAATAAACGAATGAACTTAGATAAGGAAAGTGCATGATTGAGCAATGAAATTAAATAAGGAAAGTATGTTTTGGTTTCAGAATGTAAAGATATTATGATCATGTTTTTGCTTCGGGCCGTGTATGTTGGCTTTGACCGTTCTGGACCTTCAGGTCCAGGTTGGCTTCGGCCGCAGGTTGACAACAGGCTGTTATGGACCTTCGGATTGCAGGTTGGCTTTGGCCGCATGTTGGCTACGGGCCATTATGGACCTTCGGGTAGCAGGTTGTCTTCGGCCGTAGGTTGGCTACGGGCCATAATGGACCAACAGGTCGTAGGTTTGGCTACGGTCGTAGGTTGGCTACGACCGCATGTTGACTACGGCCGCATGTTGGCTACAGCCGCAAGTTTGGCTACGGCCACAGGTTTGGCTACGACCATAGGTTTGGCTACGGTCGCAGGATTGGCTACGGCCGTAGGTTGATATAGACCTTCTGGTCGGAATGTTAGGAAATGCTAAAGTAAGGGAATGATGTAACTGGATGCTAGGTAGTTAGTTTGAATGAATGAAAATAGATAAGTAATACGAAAACGGCTAAGTAAAGAATGATGGAAACAGATCGCTAGGTTGATAGAATGAGATTGCTAATTTGTTAGAATTGAGCATGGAATTTGATTGCTTGATTATTGAGTTGCATGTCGGCCGTTTTGAGCGTTTTCACTGAGTAATTTTGTATACTTATGCTTCCTTTTGCGATGCAGGTAAGGTTGATTGTATGGACCGGAGCACGAGGCTATAAAGACCATCGGGAAGGGTGTTTCGAATTTGGATATTGTTGGAAAGTTTTGTAAAAGATATCTATACTATTATTTGCGAAGTAAATTTTTGGAATCGAGCTCTCACGTTAAAAGTTAGAGCGGTTAATATCTATAATACCCTTAATGAATTTTATATATAATTAATTATATAACCAAAAACGAATTTTTATTAATAATATTAACTTTTTAAAAAATAAGATAAGTCTTATATATTGTGTTGTTATCTTAAAACATATTTTTCAATTATAAAATTTAAAAATAAACTATAAAACAATTATAATAAATTTAGTGGTTAAAGTCAATGTTATCTTTAATAATTTTTAATTAAACATATATATCTAATTAGATTTTTGTCATATATATATATATATGTTTGATTTAATTTTTTTGAAAACATAAAAAATAAGTTATTATGATGATTTTTGAATTAATAAAAAATAAACTAATAAATATTTGTTAAACGATTAAACCCGCATATGCGGGCAAGACACCTAGTTTTTATTGTAAACTACATGATTTCAAGTACTTAGTCTCGTGTTTCATTTAAAAAGTTGTGCAATATTTCTCATTATCATCCGATAATTTGACTTGATCTTTTACTTAGAAATTTTCACTTATTTTTTTCATACATCCTCGTTGTATCAATATCCAAAAATTGCTCCCCCAATTTTTCCAAAAGAAACTTAAACAACTTTCTTTTTTCTCTTAAGGAATAATTTCCTTCTTTTTTTCCTTTTCAAGTAATATCATTTATACTTAATAAAAAATTCCAAATAAATAATATAGCTATTCTCCAAGCTTAACAAATCCATGCACATCACAAAACACTAACTCTAACCCACCTCATCTTCATGACACACGCATGTACTATCTCATGTATTAATTCACGAACTGATACAAAACATCTCAGCAAACTGCATCTTCAATCTCCTCCTTTTTGAATATTCATGTGAACTCATAACCTCTAGATATAAAACCACATCATAAATCTCTCACTATGAGTCACATCATGGTCAAAAACTAATATGAAGATCCATATCTTCCAAAGTGAGAATGAAATCTCATTCCACCATCTCCGTAGTGATAAAATCTTTTACACCACGTATTCCTTAGTCCAAATCCTCCATGATTAGCTCCTTGAACATACCTCAAATAATCACATCAAATATGCGCTAAAATAACATATTGGACCATGACAGCTCATACCATAAGTTTGCTCCATCTGATTCTTCTCTGTCAACAACTTGAAACACCTTTGTCTAATGTGCCCAACAACATCATAGTGATGATAATTTGTCGAAAGTTTCGTTGAGATGTAGTCTTGAAATCAAAAACTTTACCCAAAACAGTCGCTGTAGCATTATTCGTAGCAGTCGCATTCTTCACATTAGTTGCAGTCTTCACTACAATCTTTCCATTTGTGGCATACCTTTCATACACCTTCACCTTTGTCTTTGTAGCAAACATACCTATAACCTCATTTTTTTCCTGCTTATACAAAAACACCTTCAACTTTAGAAGACTTTCCTTGAAATCTAAGACCATATCTATCACTTTTCCCAATATTGAGAAGATAATATAGCTGATTCGTCCCATTATTCTGCATCTTCAAACCTTTATGGGCTTCTCTGAGTTGAGAACTAGTTTCTCATGTTTCTTCTTCTTTCTCTAAAGCATACTTAAGCGCTTCATCAACTTGAGCTTCTAGCCTTTTTTTCCTTAGCCAAATCTGAATTCGCATCAAATCATAAAGATAAAAACGAATTTTGTTTCTTTTTGTAGAAAGTACTACATTTTAATTAATAAATAAATAATATTTCATAAAGATAAAATTCTCATACAAATTTTTATACATAATATATCATTTTAAAAAATAATGTAAAATAATTTATATGTATATGTGTAAAATAAATTTATATGTGTTTCTTTTTATAGAAAGCATTGCCTTTTAATAAATTAATAAATAATATTTTCATAGAGATAAAATTCTCATACAAGTTTTTTGCATAAGATATCATTTTAAACAATAATTTATCTGTGTTTTATATCTGTAAAATAAATTTAGATATTTATATATAATATTAATTAATTGTATACAATTAGTTAATTTTTCTAAATAAAAATATATTATATAAATCCTGAAAAATATAAATAAAACCATTCACGTTTAAGAAAACAAAAATAATTTATATAAGAAAACTTATAATTAGGGGGCTATAGGGTTGTTTATTAAAGATTTCAACTAATTTTTTTTTTTACAAATTTGGGAAGATATACTTATAAGTTATAACCTTGTATTCAAGAATCTTGCAGAGGTGACAGTGCCATTTGCGTTAGCATATTCGAACATTGGTTGGATGTAACATATGTTGTATATTAACCTCATAAATCTTTGGGATGAGTTTTTTTTTTAACATAACAGCTTTGGGATGATTTCTTTTGACAGATTTTAAAAATATCTCTAAATTATATACTTGAATGAAATAAAATTTGACACTAAGAAACCCTTTTACCTTTTTCAAAAAAAAAGAAAACCTTTTTACCACGCATGTGGCAGTCCAGTTGGTTTAAGCACAAACGTTGGTGCTGTTGTGCTCTTGGGTTCGATGCACCATGCGAGGGATGCTTTACGCCAAAATGGTATCAGCACCGGTCGGATCCCGGACCTGGAGGATTAAAGATCTTGACCCATAACCTCCGGATAGTAAAAAAAAAACCCTTTCTAGAACCTGATGCCCAAACATACTTCCAAATTCCAATGGCACCTAGCCATGGGTATGTCGTATGTGTATCTGCTTGAAAGGGTTAATTCAACCTAATCTTGAGAAACAGGGTTAATTAACGGGTGTGTTTGTACTTCTTAATAGGTCAAAAAAATATTATTTGTAGGTTTGTTTTACCTGTAGTTAGTTGCTTCTACTTTAGAAAAGGTTAACCTCTATTTACTGTTTTATTTTGATAAAGTAGTTGGAAAAATCAAATTTGAACATTAAGGGTCTAAATAATGACAAAAGGAATGAGTGAAAATAGTAGATTACTTATTATTATTTACAATTTATACCATTTACAAGGAATATTTGTTTTTTTATGATTCCTTAACATTCCTTAAAATTTAAGAAATAATAGATTACAATTATTCCTTATCAAATTAGGAGAAGAATAGATTTTTCTCTTGTTTTATTCCTCTTTATTCGGTTTCTTTTAGGAGAGCCTAAGGTTTTTTTTTTTTAACGTCAAACGGTAATTCTATTACTCAAACTTGAGGTGGTCTGGATAACCAGACCGGAATAAAACAACCAATAAAAAATAAATTTCTATAGGCTAAGGAGAGCCTAAGGTTACTGTCATGGATCTTATAGGCTTTTATATAATATGAACAAGTGGCCCTTGCACTTTGAATCTTTGATTTGCTGGAGCTGTTGTGAAATTGCAACTTGTTTTCCGTTGCAATTGGGAACAAGTAGCCAATTAAATATAAAAAAATCCTTTCTCAAAAAAAAAAAATAAAATAGAGACAACAATGAACTTTGGAATGGTCGGCATCATATTCCGAAGCGTTAGACAGGTCCACATTAATTACTCCATGTATTTTAGTATATCATATTAAAACGGAAAAGTTCGAAATTCTCTTGAATGAAGAAAATTCGAAGTATGACAATCCAATGAGACTAAATATGAAGATAGAAGTGACCGATTATGATATAGGTTAAAGTATCAGTTTAACTTTTTCTCAAGTTGATGAGATAAGATAACGGGTTTGTGCGACGTGGCAAAATCTATGGTCCAACAGTTTACGATAAGACTCGATGTCGACCAATAAATTCTTCTCAATGATCTTCATTTCTGTATAAAAATGTCCGGTCATGATTCATGACTCATATGGCCAGATTCCCTATTGTGAACTTATAGTCCCACTAGTATGTCGGTACTACAAACATTTATACATTAATTTGTAACCATATAGTTTAAGAGGTAACCAATCAAATTAAACAATGCGGTCACGTGATGATCAGATGTTCATAATTCAAATCCCCAAACTGATTTATAGATCTGGTTTCTCAACCGAGAAAGTTATACTTTGGCTCGAAAAGAAAAAAAAGCGGATCAGTCGATGCGGATCTAGCGGATCAGTCGATGTGGATCTAGCATATCAATCAATGCGGATCTAGTGAATCAAACATATCGAACAGAACAAATTTGAATCTAGCGTATCTGGTGGAACAAATGTGGATCTAGCGTATCTGGCGGAACATATGCGGATCAAACGATCCAAACTATAGAGTTAAATGGTAAAACAAATAAAATGTTCTAAAACATTGTACACATTAATAATTATTTTAAATAAATTGCTATATATTTTTATAATTAAAATTATTTATTTTTACAAAATTAATAAAGATGAAAACTATACTTAGTACATATTTAATCTTCAACATATAATACATATAAATTTAAATGCAATTCTGATAATAAAATAATTTAATTTTTAGAGTAATAGTCTTTAATTAATTATATTACATTTAGGTTTTGTATTTTGTCATTTTAGACATTATTCTGATTCTTTAAAATTATTATGGAATACACAAACTAAAAATGATTAAACATGCACACACTATATATATATATGTGTGTGTGTGTGTGTGTGTGTGTTTTTCAAATATTTTATCATGTCAAACTGGAACTATAGTAATACATTGATTATATAAATGTTTATATACTACAAAACTAAAATTTATAATTTTAATATAATTTTGTCAAAATA
This sequence comes from Brassica napus, assembly GCF_020379485.1. Lineage (NCBI taxonomy): Eukaryota > Viridiplantae > Streptophyta > Magnoliopsida > Brassicales > Brassicaceae > Brassica > Brassica napus. Next base: position 9,310,276 of record NC_063435.1, on the reverse strand, counting down.
CATTGTTTTAAATATTAATTATAAGAAATATTTAAAATATCATAAAGTTCATCGACTTTTACTGTTGCGTTCCGGATTAGTTTTAATTTTTTTTCTTCTAGAAAACTCTTTATGTTTCATAATAAATGTGAATGGCAAATTTGTAGTGGTCCCTCCATTTAAAAGTAGAGTCTTTAGTTCATCTTCCATTCAAAACCTTTATATTGGTGAAGACTATATTCAATGATATTTTATTTTTCAAATTTTGTTTTATTTTGAAAGATATTTTGCTTCAATAATATATTGTTTCTTTTTCTTTTAATTTTGAATAACTGAACAGTATTTTCAAATTTAAAAAATACTATACATTTTACATTTTTGAAGATGACCTTTTTATTTACCAATTGGTTTTCTGAACTGCAAAGTTCTAAATTTAAATAATCCATTATATATTAGTTTAGAATCATTAGAGAAATATGTTGGTTCATCTAATTATATAATAAACTTTTAATTAAACTCACCATAAATTGATTATTAATGTTCTTTACTATTTCCTTAAATAAAAATTAAGGAATTGCCTATTTTAGTTAAAGTATATATCACAATTAATGGTTTTGAATAATAAAGATTTGATGAAAATTAGTGTATCTTCTTTCATATTTGTTTAATTTAATTTTTTCTGTATATGTTGTGTTTTAATTTTTTTAAACGACTATAAATTACTAAAATTGTTAAAAGTCTCACATTCGAATTTTGTGATCCATGGTTTAAAAATTTTGTTATGACAAAATACAAATGATTATAAAATTATATAAGTAAAAATCTAATTTAATTAATTATGAAGATTAAAAAGATATACATATATATATCATTTTAAATTGAATTATATACCATATAAATAAAAAAATATTTTCATTTCAAAATTTACTTTGAATAATTTTTTTTATAAAAGCTTTGAACAATTTTTTTTATAAAAGCTTTGAACAAACATTGAAAACTTAATTTTTTTAAAATTATAAATTACTAAAACTGTTAATCTCACAATGAAAATTTTGTTATCCGTAATTTAAACATTTTGCTATCAATGATACAAATGATTAAAAAATCATATGAATTGAAAACATCATTTAATAGACATTAATATTAAAAATATACTATGTATGTTAATATCATTTAAATTTAATTATATATCCTATCAATTAGAAAAAAATATTGTTTGTATTAATAAAGTTGATTTATATGTTTGCACAAATTTAATTATATATGCAGTAGTTGCTGATTTTTAACTATTTAATATATATTTACAATTTTATAATATGTAAAAAATATATAATACATAAAATTAGTTATATATATAATGTCGCACGGCGCAGATTTTAATCTAATCTTTTGTTATTTTTGAATGATATGCATTTCACGAAATCAAGATTCGGATGGTAATAGTGACGGGCTGTGACTTTGTACTTTTATTTTAGATAATATAATTTTATTTAGGAAACCATTTTAGACTAAATTAATTAGTACATAATTCCTAATATAGGTGAGCCGGCGATGTGTAGGTGTGGCCACCAGGTGAAGACTTTCTCGTACCTCCCTTACATGAGCGAGGTGTCTGTGGCTAAGGAGGTTAATGACCTTTTCCGCAATAAATGAATTCATTGCGTTGAGTTCGAGTTAATTAGAGGTAAATTTTTATTCATAGAATTTCTCTACTCAAATCTAAAGTTTTTTTTCAACCAAAATCATACGAACCTAAGTGAAAACTTGGTTTTCGTAGGGTGTGACTTCTGTCTAATAAGTAATAACCCAAACCAAATGGAAGCCAAATTTTAGTTGATCAAATGGGAGTTGCTCAAAAATAAAAATTTGATCAACTGGGAATTAGATTATATCATTATAGGTACGCCGTACGCAATTAGATTACAAAGTTGACTTTGACCGGGATATATCGATCCACTTTAATGAGGGTATCTTGCAATTATCGGAGGCATAATGTTTTTGAATTTGGCAAGAATCACTCTTGAAAGGCGTATATATATAAACGCGATAAACAACTTGACAATACACTATTATTATTAAGGTATAAACATAGTTTTTAAACAGACTAATTCTTAAATATATAGATAATTACTTTCATATTAACCTCATATAAGGAAAACTTATTTAGAAGGAATTATAAATAAGATTATTTATTTTCTTAAAGAAAAAGGACTATGAGAAATGAGTTAGATTCTTGAGGTTCCAAATATCATCATCCCAAGCAACATCGCTGAACAATAAACTGTAGTTTCTTCCAACAAACTCAACGTCCCAAAAGGGTAACCACACGTTGCTCCACGTCATCTCCTCCACCACTCCACTGCACCACAATTTCTCCTCCTCAGCCACCGCGGCTGCGGTTGCAACCGCCATGGCTGCGGTAGCCAATGATAAGTCAGTCTCCTCTTCCTTCATCTCCTCTCTCGGTCTCTTCATATTAAAAAGTGTTAGCGGTGATGATGTGATTGGCGTGATCTTGTTAAAGAGTGAACTCATGAGGATATTTATAAGGAGATGGAGGCAGAGGAAGTGGTTAGTGCAAGAAGACATATGGGAGTTGGAGATAGAGAGAGACGTGAGGATTTGTTGTTTAAAAAAAATGTTTTACCGACATTGTTTTTTCGTGTAACTCAGTTGCCTAATGTCACACTCATACATCTGTGCGCTTCCTTTTGCCTTACGTGTCCTACTTTTTTTTCTTCTCTTTCTCCCCGCTCAAGTATCTCTGCAGACTGCAGCGTTTAAAGTTAACAGTTTTAGACCAAAGTATCTAAAAACATATATTTTTTTTATAATTTGAAAATGTAAAAATATTAAAAAATGCAAAATTACATTGATTCATTCAAATCGGTGAAGATTTTATTAAGTTACATGATCAGGTGAAAATTGTTAGTAGAACTGTAGAAGTAATCTGAGTTTTGGAAAAAGTATAAATGTTAAAATTTCTAAATATTATTTGAAAAGTGATTTTTTATTTATTTTGATTATGTGTCATCACTATATCTCTTTTCATTATAAAAATTACATGACTTAGTGAAAATAAAAATATGTTTTAATTTCTATATGACTTGTAAAATATCATTTATGAAATTTTATATTTTTGATAAGATACTTAAAATATAAAAATAATTTATACGTATCATCATCAATAAAAAAATTAAACTAATAACACTATTATAAATATAAATTTTCACATTATCTTATAACTGAAAAACAAAAATATATAATATTTATACTTTCAAAAACAATTGTGAGTATATTTGTTAATTAAGTGTTCGAGGTATACTTTAATTCATTAATTTCTATGATAAAAAAAACTAAATACCAAATAAGTAAATTTATTTGTATGTGATCACTATCTTTGTTGAACGATTTTTAGTCAACTAATTGAATTAATTAATTAATTACTTTATATCACTTCAATATAAATATAGTCTATATTTTATTAAGTTAATTAATAAATTAGTTTAATACTTCAATATTTTTTAACTAAAATCAAAAAACTAAATTTTATATATTTAAATATATATATATATACATACTAAAATAAACATAATCATAAATACAATTTAAAAGAAAGAAAATTTATTTTTATAGCTTCAATTTTAACGAAATCCAAAAATATTATAAAAGTTAATCAGTCAAAAGAAATATAACTTATGAAAAATTATTTATATCTATATTAAAAAAGCTAAAGAAGTCTTTTAGAAATATTAAAATATGAATTTTTTACTTTTAAAAATAATGCTCTTTTAAATTTATTATCACTCTGTGTGGCACATAAAATCTCCTAATAAAACATCTGTGATGAGTTTATAAAAATAAAAATTTACGAATATATGACATAAATTTGATCGGAAAACATAGTTACAGGATTATTAGTTTGTATGGAGAATAAATGGGTTAGATATTTTAGATTTGAAAGTTTTATTAACTAAAATTTCGTAACATTTAATTAAATTTTAAATAAAATAAAATGAAGAGATAATAAACAAGGAAAAAAGTCATTGTTGTCTAAATTATTCTTACTGCTTACAAAACAATATGTTAAATGAACTAATAACTTCCTACTTAAATATGGTAGAATTAAGCGCTTAGAAAAGAAAATTAAAATTAATCAGTTCAGCATAATTTATAGTCATACTTAAATATTTAGGCGACGTTTTTATTTATAAAATGTGATGACCAATTGAAAACAAAAGTGGCGACTACAAAAAAGTCAGCGCAATGATTCAAGCTTGTTTAGTTATTTGTTTACATATTGTTTTTCATTTTTTTTATCAATATTTAATTTGACGGCATAATCTAAGCTGTTTAAACTAAAATACAAATTTAAATTAACTATTTAATTACACCTAATGCCATTGACATGCTAATTAATCATATTTTTAGCATTTATTACATAATTTAAATCGTGCTTAACTAAATTGATTTCATAAATAATTCATTTTAAATAATAAACTTCATATCTTTTTCTACAACTATATATATTTTTAATTTCACTATTCGCTGGTTATTATTTTTTTGGTCAAAACTACTTCTTATAATCTAGCTTACCACTAAATGATATTATTAACTCACAAAAGACTGATTTATTTAAACATATGCAATATTTACTAAAAGGATCTTCCATTTACGTTCCTACATAAACGAAAATATAAAAAATATCTTTTTATACTTAAGTAATCGATTATAGAAAAATATATTTGTTTTGTCTTCATTTTCAGTAACTAAAATATTAAATATATACAAGATATAATAACAAAATCATAAAGCATCCAAATATTCATTTGGTATTAACTACACTAGATTATAATTCCACATGAAAATATATAATTAAAATAAATTAATTTGTAAATATATTAATATTATCATAAAAACAATAGTCCAATACAAATCAAATGCAATAAATTTATATGATAAGAAATATGTGTGATATAAATGAAGGTTCGAATAAAGTAAATAATTAAGGTAATAAATAAAAAATTTATTTTTAGAAATGTCATATTAAATAATCTTTCAGTAGTGTAAATTATAAATATATATATTTCCATTTACATAAAAACAATTACTTATAAATAGTGAAATAAATCTCGTGCGGACACACAAGTCAAGTTCTAGTTGTGTTTATTTCTAAAAAAATATAATGTTGCTTGCTGCATGCTTCGCTAGATTTATTTGTCTTCATTTACTTAAAAAAAAAAGAACTTGGAAATTGGAAAAACATTGAGTTTGCAAATAGAAGATAGAATCACACCAGATTTTTATTTGCAAATAAAATTTGCTTTTTTACCAAGTTGAAATGTTCCTTTTGATCCTTTACCAAGTTGAAATGTCCCTTTAGATCCTAGGAGACAAATTTATTCATGTATTTGCTATTTATATTAAAATAAAAATAAATCAAATAATAATAAAAATGACTCACAAACTATGGCGCATTTGACATTACACTCGAATTCTCTGCATCAAAAAAGTTCATTTCCGTAAAATCATTTGAATTCTGTTACATTTGGTTCAATATCTCAGGCGACGCAAAGAAATAAGAAAACAAAAACTTTTTCAAAAAAAATATGGGGCGCATTTTGACATTACACTAAACTCCACCTGAGAGAAAAAAATATTGATTCGGTGTAATCCGAGTATAGACAAATCTTATTTCTTTCTTTGATTTGTTTCAAATGGCAAATGCATCCGAGTTCTTTACTCACCCTCCAGTTGCTGCTTGCTGGATCTTGGTTTTGCGTTTTCTCTAAAAGGATTATCAGCTTGATCAAAGATGATTGAAAAGCATACTTGGTCGACGATGGTGATGATTTTACAAAAGCTTTTCACCTTCTTTCGTCAAGATGTCACATGGAAAATATGATTTTCTATAGGGAAATTGTACGCCATCCACTAGACTTTTACCCTAATTAACCAAATATCCTAAATCCCACAATGTGATACATTTCTCCATAGACACAAACTAGTCACATCATAGGTATTTTCATTTTAAAGGGTTTTAAACCAATTCACCCTTTTCTATATTGTATCACTTAGGTTTTGGTCCGATCAACTAATTACAAATGCATAATGAAATATGTAATAGTAATGCGGGATCGAATCGACAAAGATCAGTGATTACACATACAGCATTTATACAAGTTACTAGCTAATGCTGTTAAGAAAATTGTTTGTTGTTTTGAATACTTTTAAAGACATTATAAATAACCAAGAACACAGGGTTGTAAATGATTTAATAAAGCGTTGGGTACATGGATTGTCATTGTTGACAACAAGATAAATTAATAAGGAATAATGAAAACGCAACATCGTAAACTCAATGCACAATGATAGAGTTATCCACATACAACACATTTGTCTTATAGAATTATATAATTACTAACTTCCTTAAAAAATTAGCTTTTAAACATACATTCAAATAGATTTTGATAAGTTCCTAAATTGCAATAACAACAAGTCTGTTCGTTAAAGACATTACAGTTCTTTCAAATATATAATTCTTTCAAAATTTTAGAACATTTTTTTTAAAAGGCATTCAAACATTTTAAGATCATAAAGTAAATACGTCATGTGTCTAATTTTAATACTAAAACAATTATAAATAAAGAACCATAAGATAATTTATAATCTAACAAGCATTCAATAGCAGCACATTATATAGTTTACAAAAAAAAAAAAATAGCAGCACATTATATGCCTATTTCTGACGCCATCTCCTTTTGTGGTTGTCCATTTATGGCCTGACTGGTTCAAACGCAGCGGTTGCGGTTGTGAGAGTTTATGGATGCGGGCGGTTGCGGTTTCTAGGTTTTAAGAGATTTGTACGACTGGTACTGCGGTTAAAAATTAGTGTGTTTACAGGATGTCTTATGACTGGTTAACTATCAAATACAGTAACAGTCAAATAATAAATTAACAATATTTACATTTAATATAATTATAAAAATATCAAAAATTATAAAATTATAATAAATATAAAATTTATATTTAGAAAGTTATAATTTTAATTTTTGAAAATTTATTGAAATTGTTTTTATTGTAAAAATTTATAATATTAATTAAAATATAATAGATATATTTTAATATTTTCATAATTTCAATTTTCAAAATTTTATTAAATATTTTTACTTTTGTATATATATTGTTTTAAAAAAAAAGAAAAAATTTTACCCTCCCACAACCGTCCGCAACCGCAAACGCTAGCTGGAGCCAGCTTTTAAATTTATGAGATTCAAAGCGGTTTGAAATGGTTTAGAGCGATTTGAGTGATTGTTGCAAACCGCCGACAACCGCTACTAACCGCAAAAGCTGCGTTTACGGATGGTAGCGAAAAAACCAGTCGCTCCCTTAATTGTTTTAAGCGAACAATTTAGTCGGTAAATAGTTTTTGCACAAGTTGACGAAAATAGATATAGCATATTATTATGTGACATGTTAGAGCAAACAAGATTAGTTGGTCCACGTATGTTTTCTCTTACTTTTAGAACGTATTTTACGTTTGTGACAAAAAAAAAACATATTTCTACATCACGTGGCAACCTATATTTCATTTCGTGACCAATTTCTTTTCACCGTATATCGACATGCTGCTAGCATTTTTAGAGCATCTCCAACCCACTCTATTTTTAATATTAAAATAAAGTTTAAAGTAAAAATATTTTAATAATATTCTGTTTCTCACTCTATAATAAAGTGAAAAGTAGGTTTACTCCAAATATAAAATTATTTACTTTTTTAATTTATCACTTTATTTTTTAATATAAAATAGAGTATTAATAAAACAAACTCTATTATAAAGATACTCATTTTAGAGTAAAAAATAGTGTAAACTATTGAAAATAGTCTTAGTTTTGGATATTGGCCAATCACTCATTGGAAACCAGCTTTAATCTCATATCCTCGAGAATATAGAAGTATACAACTAATATAAAATAAATTTGATCATTTTTTAGTTTAAAATTCAGCATCAAGCTGAATTTTGAACCACGGTTTAAAAACATGTAAATATTATTTTAATAATTTTTAGTTTTTATGTTTAATTATTTTAGATAATAAATATTCACAGATATAAAAGTTTAATATGTATTGATCATTTTATTTTTATAAATGTATTGTACAATAAATATTTTTAATCTGTTTATGAAAATGGATGATCTTTAATATATTTTTAGTTTAGGAAGACTATATACGATACTAAAAAATATATTTCGTTTTTAGAATTAAAAATGATTTAATATTTGTAATATTTAATAATAATTACAATTAATTATTTAAAAAATAAGACCTGAAATAATCTTATAAGATTTTGTTATAATAAAAAAGAAGATATCCAAAACTCAAAAAATGTAATTTAATAGTAAAATATTTTATGTGACGTTATGTTTAAACAGTTTAATAGTAATTAATGATCAATTTACTTTCAATGAGCATCATATAAATATTTAAAATTAATTAATATTTTCCATAAATTACAGGGAAAATAAAATTAGTTTCAAGCAATATTTATATCTTAATAAGAAAAATTCCAGTTGATTACTTTTAGAAAATTCTCGCTACCCAAAATTAGACGTGGGGGTTGAATAATCAAAATATATGTTAGAAAACAAACATTTTCTTCACAAATATCAGTTCAAAGACTTCTAAACGTTGGACAAATATATAAATTTACTGGTTTGTGTCGATGGGTGTGTGTCGACATCTGAGTGTGTCAACATTGTTGCCAAAAAAAAAGAGTGTGTCAACATAAAAACAAAAGATATTGTACATGCCGACTTAAAAATTGTGTGTTCTGTAATGATTTGAAAAAGGAAGTTGTGGCTTTCTAGTAGGGTAATATTTAGTACTTATGTTTTTCTAGTGGAGTGTAACTACCCAAAATGGATACAGAAGAAAGAAAATTTCTAAAAGTAAATTGATATGTGAAACAAAACGACAAAAATGTGTAAGTGTATTTAAGAATTAGCCAATTAGGAAAAGGCCAAAGTGGCAAGTGGACCTTCTCTGCGTCTACCTTCATTTCCTTTCATTATCAGCGTTGCCACGTTCTTGTTTTTTTTTTTGAACTTACCACGTTCTTGTTTTGTAGAAATGTTAGTTCAACAATCATTTAATTACAAAAATATTAGGCATGGCTGGTAAAGTTTTAGGTTGGACTGTTTTGAGTTTTCTTTCAGTTTAGATTAGTTTACCTAATAAATTCTCGTAGAAATATTAGATAACCCCACAAATGGTGGCGACAAGTTCATAATTAAGAGCATAAAAGATGTAAGTTCGCAACAACAAATTTATTTAATTTTATTACTGAGTTATTAAAAAATCGGAAGGCATTCATTCATTCATCACAGTAGTGGGATTAGATTCGGGTCAATGATGTAAAACTATTGTATAAGTTATTAAAAATTTTCCATCATATGCAATGTAATAAAACCCCGTAACTTTAAAGAGTTGAATAGTAAAAAAGTGGCTTCTTCAAGTTACAAAAAAAATTGATCAACAAAATTTGTGGAAATTTTGTTATACTAACTAGTCTTGCTAAATATAAAATATAAAATTTATTTGATTTTGATACTTAGAAAACCCACGAAAAAAGCAATATATATACTCATTCATTTGTCTTTAACAACTCACACAAATGCACGTTAGCAGATTTGAATTCTGATGATAATCTATACTATTATTTGCGAAGTAAATTTTCTTAATCGAGCTCTCACGTTAAAAGTTAAAGTGGTCAAAGTCGATGATATCCTTAATGAATTCTATTATATAATTAAAAAAAATTATTAATGATATATTTTAAATAAGATAATTCTTATATATTGTGTTGTTATCTTAAAACATATTTTCAATTATAAAACTTAAAAATAAGATACTATTATTTGCGAAGTAAATTTTCTTAATCGAGCTCTCACGTTAAAAGTTAAAGTGGTCAAAGTCGATGATACCCTTAATGAATTCTATTATATAATTAAAAAAAAATTTATTAATGATATATTTTTAAATAAGATAATTCTTATATATTGTGTTGTTATCTTAAAACATATTTTCAATTATAAAACTTAAAAATAAGATATAAAACAATTTATAATAAGTGGTTAAAGTCAATATTACCCTTAATAAATTTTATTTATAATTAAAAACGAATTTTTATTAATAATATTAAAAACATTTAAAATAAAATAATTCTTCTATATTGTGTTGTTATCTTAAAATTTATTTTTTCAATTGTAAAAGTTAGGAAATAACATATAAACAATATATAATTATTAAATATTAATCTATACTATTATTTGGGAAGTAAATTTTCTTAATCGAGCTCTCACGTTAAAAGTTAAAGTGGTCAAAGTCGATGATACCCTTAATGAATTCTATTATATAATTAAAAAAAAATTTATTAATGATATATTTTTAAATAAGATAATTCTTATATATTTTGTTGTTATCTTAAAACATATTTTCAATTATAAAACTTAAAGATAAGATATAAAACAATTTATAATAAGTGGTTAAAGTCAATATTACCCTTAATAAATTTTATTTATAATTAAAAACGAATTTTTATTAATAATATTAAAAAAATTTAAAATAAAATAATTCTTCTATATTGTGTTGTTATCTTAAAATTTATTTTTTCAATTGTAAAAGTTAGGAAATAACATATAAACAATATATAATTATTAAATATTAATCATCTAAAAACATTTTGTATGAAGATATTTTCTAAAATGTTTCTAATATGTTAATGTTTTCTTTTAAAATTTCAACACAATAATAAACATATATATTTTAATGAATTTTATTTATAATTAAAAACAAATTTATTTTAATAATATTAAAAAAATTCTAAATAAGATAATTCTTATATATTGTGTTGTTATCATAATTTTTTCAGTTATAAAAGTTAGAAAATAACATATAAAAAATTTATAATTAAGTATTAATCATCTAAAAACATTTTGTATAAATATATTTTCGAAAATATTTCTAATATGTGAATGTTTTCTTTTAAAGTTTCAACACAATAATAAACATATATATTTTAATGAATTTTTAGTCATATATATATATATATATATATATAATTTCATGTTTGATTTTTTTTTCTAAAAACATAAATAATAAGTTATCATATTGATTTTAATTAATAAAATATAAGCTAATAATATTTTTAAACGATTAAGTCTGCACGTGCGAGCAAAACACCTAGTACAGCAATAATATTTGTGCTAGTCAATGTTAATTGATTCAAAATTAATCTAGAATTTTTGAATAATGGGGTTCGTGGGTTAACTTAACGTGGGATTTTTCTAATTATTAGAAGTTTGTTATTTATTTATTTATTATCATGAGTAATAGAGAGTTATCTATTTCTTTATATATTTAATATTTTGTTATTGTGTTTTTTAAACTTTTTCAATCAACATAACCTTTTGTTTTCTTCCTCTACAATCTCTCAACAATTGTGATATCAAAACAAAGTAAAAAATTAGGTTTCAATCCCGTTAGAAAGAAGAAACGATGGTGAGCAACAGTTCAACATGCTTTTGTTCTGACTTTCAAAGGTGAAAAATACCATTCTATAGAGTCTGAAGATGAAGAATATATTCAGATTGTAGGAACTATATGATCTGGTGGAAACTAGTTTTCATAATGGGAATCCAGTAGAATCTGATCAACCTTTCATAAGAGAAACGAAATAAAGATGAAAAAGCATTATTTTTCTTCCAATCATCAGTGGATAATGATATAATCTAAAAGATCTCTGGAGTGAACAAAGCTCATGAAGCGTAGAAGATTCTGAAGCATGAGTATATGGGAGCACAAAAGGTGATCCGGGTGAAGTTGCAAACTTTACTCAAAAGCTTAAAACTCTTTTTATGAAACAAAATGAAACTGTTCAAGAGTACTTGAATAGAGTGTCTACCATTGTGAATCAGATGAAGGCTTATGGTGAGTTTCCCACCAATGAAAGCATCGTGAGCAAGGTTCCGTCATTGCGGTTTGAGTATGTTGTTCCAGTAATCACTGAGTCTAATGATCCAAACACATACACGTTTGATGAGATGATGAGTTCTTTGATGGCTCATGAAGATCGGCTTAGCAAAGCCAATGAGAAAACTGAAGAAAGAGCTTTTTAAGTGAATGAAGATTCTTTAGAAAATAGAATATCTGGATATTATAGAAGTCAAGGCAGAGAAAAAGGTGGATATCATGGTCGAGCCTGCCGTTTGGAAGAGAAAGAGGTGGATTCAATGAACTGAATCAACACCAAAATTCATACGAAGATCAAAGTTATCACCTCAATGGATACAAGGATCAAAGTCAGTTCAAGAAGAGTATTCGATGTAGGCATTGCAAGAAGTTTGGGCAAAAGGAGGCTGAATGCTGGTCCAAACAAAGGAATGAGCTGAAATTAAATTTTGCTCAAGATGTTGAAGAAGTGAGCAAGCTGTTCATGACACATTCTATTTGCAAGTGCGTCTGATGTGGTCTGATTTTTGGATAGTGGTTGTTCCAATCATATAGAAGGAACAAAGTCGTTGTTCAAGGATATTGATGAGTCAAAGAAGAGTGAGTTAGGCTTGAAGATAACAAAACATTGAAAGTTAAAGGAAACTGAACTATTGCCATCAAAACAAAACAAGGTGATGTTAAACTTCTATATGATGTGCAGTGATATCTTGCATATTTGCATTGTTTTATCCATTCATCCATGAGCATTTTCATCATATAGATTAGGATTCAGACATGTTTAGGTTGCATTTTGCATACATGAGTCTCTATTAGGTACTGGAGTACCACATGAGGTTATTTGGAGCTCAAAAGAGGTGAAAAGAGTGATCTTTGGACGAGCACAGCCGGAGCGACCTCTCGGAGCGACGGCATGAGGTCGCTGTGCACCACATCCCGGAGCGACTCATCCAGAGCGACTGCACAAGGTCGCTCGCGTTTTCACGTCTGGAGACACACATTTACACCTCGGAGCGACCTTCCAGAGCGACGTGCTGAAGTCGCTCCCGAAGCTCAGAGCGACCATACCAGAGCGACAGGGAGAAGTCGCTCGCGTTTTCATCACCCGGAGACGCGAGAACGAGCCCGGAGCGACCTCTCGCAGCGACACAGCGAGGTCGCTTCCGAAGCCTGGAGCGACTTGTCGGAGCGACGGGCTGAGGTCGCTCCGTGTTTTGTTTCTGCTCGAACTTGTGATTTCTCAAGGGCATTTTGGTCATTTCATTATGCACGTTTTTATTTTCTAAACCTATGTTTTATTACTCTGTAAGCCACCAGGAGGCACATCATCTTTGTTCTTAGAAAAACCACCAAAAACCTTTGGAAAGGGATCTTTTTGAATGAATTGATCAGTTTATTATTGAGAATTCTGTGTTCTTATCTATTTCCTGTGTTTCTCTACATGATTAATCTGAAATCCAATATGGGTTTAAGAGGAATCATGGAGATTAGTGAGTAATCACCTTTGGAATTCATGGGTTAGGGAGATTAAGGGTGATTAGGTTAGAGTTAGGATGTTTTAGTGTAGATCATTCATATTTCCTTGCTAGTAGAGTAATCATAATGCATCTTCTGAGTTGGCCACTCAGTTGTTGATTCTTAGGCATTTCTCACCCGAAAGGTGTTCGATGAAATGCCCGAGACAACTCTCCTAGGCTTTTAGTATACTTTGCCAAAGACATTTGTTGTTAAAGGTACTAAGATAGCTAATAGACTTGTTAGTAATGATTGCTTTCATATTATTCAACCAAAGACATTTGATGTTTGAGATATGTTAGCAAATGAGCATTCATCTAGACATAGAGCTTGCTTAGAATTGTGTCTAGGCTTAAGGTTGATTGTTTGATTGATCATTTGCCATCCTTAGTTCGATACTTGATCACCCAAGGTCTAATCCCTATACCCATGAGTTCTCTTTTCCTTTAGTCAAGAAAGTATCATTCTGTTATTGCTTTCTAGTTTTAGTCATAGTTTAAAACCCATCTAAATCATTGGTTGCACTTAGATTAAGTGAGTACTTGCATTCTCAGTGCTTTGATATCCCTCAGAACTGGTTCGACAATCTTCTATACTACAACATTTGTCTTAGGAGCCTTGAAAACTCCTAACATCAAATTGGCGCCGTTGCCAAATTCTGAGTAGATTTGAACATTGAGATTTAGTCACTTGCTTGAGACTAAGTCATTTTTATTTTCTTTTGTTACTGACTCTTCTTCACCTCCCTTTAATCTACAGGTGTATGAACTTGAGGAGCAGGGGTCCATCAAACCTAGTTCCAAGAGCAGCAGACATCAGGGCTTTAGAGAGAGAGTGTACTAGAAAGAGAAGAGAAGAAGAACATCAGGCTCAATTGCAGAGACTGAACACTGACATGGGAGACGTCCATCAAGAAGATGCAGGCGTCAATGGCGCTAACAACAATGGCCCACCTAACCAACAGCGAGCAGCTCGCCCCATTGGCACTTACGACCGTCCCAACATTCATGGTCATAGATTGGGAATCCGAGCACCCGCCGTGGCAGCCAACAACTTTGAGATCAAGTCAGGACTCCTCAACGTGATTGAGAACAACAAGTATCATGGCTTGGCTCTAGAGGATCCATTTGATCACTTGGACAGGTTCGACAGCTACTGTGGGTTGTCAAAAACCAATGGTGTGTCCGAAGATGCCTTAAAGCTCAAGCTATTCCCTTTCTCTTTGGGGGATAAGGCACGTCAGTGGGAGAAGTCTCTACCCAGCGACTCCATTACCACTTGGGATGACTGCAAGAAAGCATTCTTGGAGAAGTTCTTCTCTACTTCAAGAACTGCTAAGCTGAGAAACGAGATCTCGAGCTTTCAACAGAAGGGCTTGGAAGGTTTCAGTGAAGCCTGGGAGAGATTCAAGGGCTATCAAGCTCAATGCCCACACCATGGTTTCTCTAAGGAGAGCTTGCTGAGCACATTCTACCGTGGTGCTCTCCCTAAGTACAGAGCCAGACTGGATACAGCTAGTAATGAGTTCTTCTTGGGGAGAACTGAGGAGGATGCAGAGGAGCTGGTTGACAACATGGTTAAGAGTGATGCAGTCTACAGTGGAGACCACGACAGAAGCAGTAGAACTGAGGATAAGCAAACGAGGAAGGAGTTGAAAGCTCTACAGGATAAGATAGACATCCTCCTTGCTGATAAAGCTACCCAAGAGCAGCTGCACTTTGTCGGCAACCCAAGCCAAGAGACACCAGCTGTTGTCCATGAAGTTGAGGGGTTGGAAGGTCAAGAGGAGTTGTGTTTCATCAACAACAATGGTAGCTGGTACAAAAAGGAGCCCAACTTTCAGTACAACAACTACCAACAGAAATCCTACCCAAACAACCAACAGAGTGGCTATCCGCCAAGAAACAACCAGCAAGGCAGCTATCAGCCTCAGCAAAACCCCTCGTCTGGTTCCTCTGCTCCTCAAGAGAGCAGCACTGATACCTTACTGAAACAAATCTTGGAGTCTCAGACTAGAAGTGAGAAGCATATTGGTTATGAGTTGAAGAACCTTCATACCAAGATTGATGGGAGCTACAATGAGCTCAACAACAAATTCTCACACCTTGCTTCTACAGTCAGGAATTTAGAGAATCAATTTGCTTCCATGAACACTCACCAGAATCGCCAGCAAGGATCTCTACCTGGAAAGTCTGACCAAAATCCCAAGGAGGCCAAAGCTATCACCCTTAGGAGTGGTAAGCAGTTACCTCCTAGAACCCTCACCAAGGATGCTGAGAAATTAGGTGAGGGGGTTGCCATCAACATAGATGATGAAGTGGTGATTGTTGATGAGAAGATCAATGACGAGATCTTGGAGAAGATAGTGGAAGCCAAAGGTAAAGGAAAGGTTGGAGAGGAGAAGAAGACAGTAAAGGATGGTGAAGTTGTTACTCCAGCAAGTGAAAGTTCTTTTGTTCCTCCTCCCTATGAACCCAAACTTCCATTCCCTGGTAGATTCAAGAAGCAGCTGCTAGAGAAATACAAAGCTCTGTTTGAGAAGCAAATGAGTGAAGCTCAGGTTGCAATGCCCATCATCGATGCTTTCATGTTGATTCCTCAATACAACAATTTCCTGAAAGATGTTGTAGCTGCAAAGAAGAAGGAGATGGAAAGCATGATGACTCTTACCCATGAGTGCAATGCCATCATCCAGAGGCTTGATGTTCCAGAGAAATTAGAGGATCCAGGAAGCTTCACACTACCTTGTGCTCTTGGACCTATGGTATTTGAGAAAAGTCTCTGCGATTTGGGAGCTAGTGTCAGCTTGATGCCTTTGTCTGTTGCAAAGAAGCTTGGATTCACTCAGTACAAGAAGTGTAGACTCTCTCTGGTGTTAGCTGATCGTTCAGTGAAGTATCCTGTGGGCATCTTAGAGGACCTCCCTGTGAAGATTGGAAGGTATGAGATACCTACAGATTTTGTGGTGCTTGAGATGGGTGAGGAGGCTCAAGACCCATTGATTCTAGGAAGGCCATTCTTAGCTACAGCAGGAGCTATTGTTAATGTGAAGGAAGGCACGATTGATCTCCATTTGGGTAAAGAGAACATCCTCCACTTTGACATCAAGAGGAAAATGAGGAAACCAACTGTGTTCGGGCAAGCCTTCTACATTGAAGAGATGGACACCCCTGCTGATGAGCACCTTGAAGAGTTACCACCTGAGGACGACGAGGAGGGAGCATCTCCCTCTACTCATTCCCTATAGAAGGTAACCCACCACACTCCCTTGTATATACCATTTCATTTTTGCATATTAGTCTTCTTTTCGGTATCTCTCTCTCTACTTGACGACACAGAGACTGTGTCACTCAAGTTTGGGGGAGGTACCAAGTATTTGATCATGTTTGCTTTGATGTTGTTTCATTGAGTCATGCATGGCATACCTATTTGCATAGAAAAAAAAAAAAAAAAAAATCAATCATTTAGTTTGCATCATTTGCATTTTTAGGAGAGTCTAGAGCATATAGGTTGCATTCACTTGCATTGGGAGCAATGATTTGAATGCCTTGTAAAGAACACTACGTTGCACTTGACTAGCTTTTGCACCTCTCAAAAAGACTTGTATGTTTCGAGCCTTGAAAACTCTTCCTGAAACTTGTTGATTGCTGAAACTCAGTCTTTGAAGCCAACTACAACCTTATTAGAAATGAATGAACTTAATGCTTCTTGCTTAGGGTCCCTTGTGTACTGAGTCATGGCTATACACACTGGAGTTGTCACATCTTTTATGCCAATCTTTTTGACAAACTCTAGTGGTAGACCACTCCCAAAACCTTTCCTTCCTTTTAAGCTTTCATTGTTTGATGAGTGAGGCCTTCTTCGGAAAGTCTTACATGCGCATAATGTTGAGAGTATCGGGAACGACAATGCTTGATCTTCATTTTTGCTAGATTGGACACTCTTTTGTCTAGCTATAGGTGGGAGGGTGAGTGTTGTGATCATGATTTGGGAGAAATGAAAAATAAAAAGGATAGACTCTTTGTGCTTAAGTGAATTGATTTTCTGGGATAAGTAGAGAACCTCTAGCTCTAGTTTTGAAAAGTCTTGGCCCCCAACCTAAAAAAAAAAATATATATAAAAAAAAAAGAAATCGAAAAAAAAAAAAAAGAAAAGAAAGAAAAGGGGGCTAGCAAAGTTGTTAGGAGCTAAGAAATGTTTTGAGGTTGTAGAAAAATCCCTTGTAGATTTCAAAAAGAAAGAGTTAAAGTTCTTAAGATCTTTTGGTGAGAGATGTGAGTTGGGTTTGACATTTGGGAATGATTGTGTAATGATATGTTTGGGAAAAGGGTAGAACAATGGAGATTGAGCATTGTATGCATGAGTTGGTCCCTTTCTTAGATATATTATGTGCAATGTCAAGGCTACTTGTTTTGAGAGTAAACCACCTTAAAGATCATATGTTTTGAACCTCTTGAATCACTTGAATAAAAGCCTTCCCTTACCCAACCAAATGACTTGGACCAACTGACCATTTGCAAGAATTCACCTGATGTTTTGTGCTTAATGAATGTGAGAGTTGGTTGATTTGAATGTGTGGATGCTTGATGATGAGTGTAAGAACAAAAAGAGTTAAGATAGGCCTAGAGAAGCTAGAGTGTAATAAGAGAGTGTGCTAGTTGTGTTTCTTTTGGCTATGTGCTCCCACCTTCAACCTCTCTTCCTATGAGTTCTAGAAAGTTCACTTGTGGACAAGTAAAAGAACAAGTTTGGGGGAGTTGATATCTTGCATATTTGCATTGTTTTATCCATTCATCCATGAGCATTTTCATCATATAGATTAGGATTCAGACATGTTTAGGTTGCATTTTGCATACATGAGTCTCTATTAGGTACTGGAGTACCACATGAGGTTATTTGGAGCTCAAAAGAGGTGAAAAGAGTGATCTTTGGACGAGCACAGCCGGAGCGACCTCTCGGAGCGACGGCATGAGGTCGCTGTGCACCACATCCCGGAGCGACTCATCCAGAGCGACTGCACAAGGTCGCTCGCGTTTTCACGTCTGGAGACACACATTTACACCTCGGAGCGACCTTCCAGAGCGACGTGCTGAAGTCGCTCCCGAAGCTCAGAGCGACCATACCAGAGCGACAGGGAGAAGTCGCTCGCGTTTTCATCACCCGGAGACGCGAGAACGAGCCCGGAGCGACCTCTCGCAGCGACACAGCGAGGTCGCTTCCGAAGCCTGGAGCGACTTGTCGGAGCGACGGGCTGAGGTCGCTCCGTGTTTTGTTTCTGCTCGAACTTGTGATTTCTCAAGGGCATTTTGGTCATTTCATTATGCACGTTTTTATTTTCTAAACCTATGTTTTATTACTCTGTAAGCCACCAGGAGGCACATCATCTTTGTTCTTAGAAAAACCACCAAAAACCTTTGGAAAGGGATCTTTTTGAATGAATTGATCAGTTTATTATTGAGAATTCTGTGTTCTTATCTATTTCCTGTGTTTCTCTACATGATTAATCTGAAATCCAATATGGATTTAAGAGGAATCATGGAGATTAGTGAGTAATCACCTTTGGAATTCATGGGTTAGGGAGATTAAGGGTGATTAAGTTAGAGTTAGGATGTTTTAGTGTAGATCATTCATATTTCCTTGCTAGTAGAGTAATCATAATGCATCTTCTGAGTTGGCCACTCAGTTGTTGATTCTTAGGCATTTCTCACCCGAAAGGTGTTCGATGAAATGCCCGAGACAACTCTCCTAGGCTTTTAGTATACTTTGCCAAAGACATTTGTTGTTAAAGGTACTAAGATAGCTAATAGACTTGTTAGTAATGATTGCTTTCATATTATTCAACCAAAGACATTTGATGTTTGAGATATGTTAGCAAATGAGCATTCATCTAGACATAGAGCTTGCTTAAAATTGTGTCTAGGCTTAAGGTTGATTGTTTGATTGATCATTTGCCATCCTTAGTTCGATACTTGATCACCCAAGGTCTAATCCCTATACCCATGAGTTCTCTTTTCCTTTAGTCAAGAAAGTATCATTCTGTTATTGCTTTCTAGTTTTAGTCATAGTTTAAAACCCATCTAAATCATTGGTTGCACTTAGATTAAGTGAGTACTTGCATTCTCAGTGCTTTGATATCCCTCAGAACTGGTTCGACAATCTTCTATACTACAACATTTGTCTTAGGAGCCTTGAAAACTCCTAACATCATGCAGTATGCTCCTAGTCTTGTTCATAAATTTTCTAAGTGTTGGACAACTTCACACAAGTGGTTACAAGGTTGTGTTTGATAATGATATGTGTGCAATAATTGATAAAACGACATGACAAGTTTTAGTACTTATTCACATGACAAGTAACAAGATGTTTCCTCTTGACGTATTAACTGTGCAAGGAAAATATTTGGTTGCACATGTTAAAAGCGATGCAGAAAAAAACATGTGGCATTTGCACCAAGGTAGCGTGAATGGGTTGAAGTTGCTGAAGAATGAAGAAAAGGTGTATGCTTTTGACCCTCTGTATTTTGAAGAAGCAAAGAATTTGATTGAATGGCAAATTGCGATAAAAAAGGAGATGCAATCGATAGAAAAGAATCCTACATGGTAGTTTCTTGATGCAGCAGAAGGAAAGAATGTAACTGGTTTGAAGTGGGTGTATTAACCGAAATACAACTCTAATGGAAGTACAATTAGTTATGGTAGATTTTATTCGAACTTGTTCAATTTCAAGTTTGTTGATTGGACAAGTATCGACTTGCCAGGAAGTTTGGATGATAGGAAAAATGCTTCAGGGATTTGCTTTAGTTTTGAGTCTGGAACTATTACTTGGATCTCAGAGAATCAAGATTTTGTGGCATTATCATCATTAGAAGCAGAGTATGTTCCAAGAGGTGAAACAACAAGGAAAGTTTTATGGTTAAGGAAGATGTTAGCTAATTTCTTTTTTGAACAGGTTGAAGCTACAAAAATTTAATGTGACAACAGATCTGTAATTGCAATGGCCATGAATCCATCAATTCATGGCAGGACCAAGCACATTGATGTTCAACATCATTTCATTCGCCATCTTGTAGCAGAAAGAAGAGTTACAATGAAGTGTTGTGGAACAAATGTGTAAGTAGCTGACATCCTGACTAAGTCACTTCCTCAAACAAAGCATGAGTTTTTCGGAGCTAAGTTGGGAGTGTGCAACTTTGAATAAGGAGGACTGTTTGTTGATTCAAAGTCATTTTAGAATTTATGAATAATTAGGTTTTTTGTTTGACTTAATGTGGGTTATTTCGTATTTATTAAAAGTTTATTATTTATCTTTTATTATTATGGGTAATGGTAGTTATCTATTTCTTTATATATTCAGTATTTTGTAATTGTGTTTTTTAAACCATTTCAGTCAAAATAAATTTTTGCTTACTTTCTTTGAAATCTCCAGCAATCACTCGTTACATTCTTTTGATCCTTCTCATTCATTCAAAACTAAATTATACTTTCTTAAATAGTATAAATCTGCTGAGTTGTTAAAATAACATATATTAAAATTTAAAGCAAAATTTTTTTTTGATAACCAAGTGTCATGGCCCCACCGAGATGGTCCAGGCTAGAGACCGAAATGGTCAAAGACCTAGTATGCGCTGGTCACTATGTGTGTCACCGTGAACGATCTTCGGTTTCAGGCGATGGGGTTCCTCATGTGAATTCTCCAATGGCTGGAATTCAAACCCGAATGACGAAATTCACAGCCGTAAACCCTTTACCACCAGATCTAGAATTTAAAGTAATTTTAAAAATGATATCATGGCTGTGTATAACATTTTAATTGTAGTGACACTGTTCCTTGACAATAACAAAAATTACTAGTATGCTTTGTTTTTCGTGGTTTACAAACTTCACATAAATCAAGTCTATAAAATTTGTCAAATATGTTATGTTAGATTTTATTCAGTAAAGTTAAAATATTTACTGCATAGTTCTAGAAGTTTACATTAAAATATACTTAAAGGCAACACATATCCGAATTCTAGTCAAATATATATATATATATATATTTGGTAAAATATGATTCTAGTCATATATAAATGTCGACGGACACATTCAACACTCCAATTAACATGGTTGTATTGCATGCATTGTAGATATTAAAGTCAACATAATTCTATATGCAGTTATAGAGGAAATTCAGAATACTAGATGATGCCAACTTAGCATTTTATCCCCCATTTCGCCTACAAGATTATCATCTCTAACGTTATCCATGTTTTTTTTTGTGCAACGTTATCCAACCCTTTAAGCAAAGAAATATCATTTCGTCCACGGTATACGTGAAATAATATCACAAAAGTTAAAATTAGAACTTGTGTATGGCTGACATAGAGAATGGTATCATTGTGAGTACCTTTTACTTTTCCTCTTGATTTCATATGAAAGCCATTAATTTTGTTTCATATTTTTACTCCTACCTCACATTTTATGCATATCTTTTGCTGAGTTTATGCAAATCTATAATATCAATTAACATTTGCATGCATGAAGCCAAAAATGTGCTGAATTTCACATACATGTTAAAAGAAAAATGATTTTCGTTTTCCAAACCATCATCTCAAATCTCAATCGATTTGTAAATTGGCTATAACAGTACTAATAAACATCAACGGGGCGTTGGATAAATCTACTGAAGTGGCTGAATGATTTGGAATCTCATTGGATAGCCCATAAAACTGTAGAGCCCATATACAAGAAGTTGAGACTCGAACTCTTCATCTAGAAACCTATAGAAATGAACAATGGCTACAACACTTTCTACTGGAATAAGATATGTAGGAAATTATGGCCATCAAAATTAAATGTAGTCTCACACGAATAGAACATAGACTCTTCTCGAAAACCCACACCAACTTATAGAATTTTCACAAAAGTTACATGAACCTATTAAGTTTTTTTTCCTTAAAAAAATAGGATAACAAATATTTATCAAAAATACAATTTTGATGTACCATATAATTTGTTGTAAGTAAATCGCCATTTTGTAATCTTATAAGAGACCATTCAGAAGAAAACAACAAAAACTGAAAGTTTAACACATTTTTTTCTTTTGAAAAAACATTTGACACAATTATGTTAAAGGTGTAACTATTTTTCAAATATATAAATTAGTAGTAGGAACAAGCTATTGTCCACAAACAAAAAATGATGTACTGGCGAACAATTGTAAATTATGCACGAGAATGTGTTTGATTATCTGAATCTAGAATTATAGGACAATTGAGAGGCACGAGAATGCAATTGATGAATGGAACCCGAACCATGAATGGATCAGATACCTAGGCGCATACGAACATTGGTCTAGGATTTATTTGAACATTATCGATTGAGCGTTAATGCTTGTCTAAAGAAGTATCGATCGACATCCTTCCTGAATTCGCATACATAGTTGGAATCACATGATAGGCATCCGCTTAGTAATTACATGTGAAAGCTGGTTACTTGCTTATTAAATTTGAGTTCTAGAATTGAACATGTAAACCCCTTAGCATCCCTAATCGTAGTTTTGAATCTTTTGACTGATACATCTCGAGATCTAACGTTTTTTTCTTATAACTTACAAACTGTTCTATCTACTTACTGCTTTGTTTACTGATTTTATATTGTTTGCCTAACTTGATTTGAAACTCAAGTCTATTGTGTGAAAGATATAATCCATGTGGATTCGATTCTCAATCACTACATCGAACTTCATATTTGAGAAAGTAGGTTGAAGGTTAATTTGAACATATCATATAGCTTTGTGGTGTTTATGAGTGAAGCAAAGTTTAAAAGATATATGGGTGAAAGATGTGACAATTGCTTCAGAGTACCTTGAGATAGTAGAAGCTATAGCGAAGCCAGACCTCTGAGCTTTGTTGGAACAAATTTCTGCGTTTAAAAGTAGCTTCACAAGCATATTCTTTTGATGTGGAGAAACTAACAGCAAACTGAATTGCAAGACATTGTCAAAATGTGTTACGAAATGGGCGTCTCAATTCCAACTTGTCCCTTAGAGGTGCTGCTTGGTTGCCTGATCGGATTCAAAGAGGAACAACCAAAAACGACGTTTGATACTTATTTAGAATGCCGTCCGTTTTGCTCTCTCGTATCCTTAGTTTTCTAAGGTTCTTGGTTTGTAGTTGAGGTTTATGTCTTCCCCATGATTTGAATCAATTCAGACGTTAAAAAAAAACCCCCAGATATTTTGAATTAGTCTTCAACGTTACTGTAACATATGGCACTTTATAGTTCACAGCTTTTTCACTTATTTCATCAAAACACCATATATTCTGAGAAATAAAATTCGGAATTCAAAAGTAAAATTTATATCATTTAAATTTCTTTCCTTTTGTACAAATTCTTCTTTCTTTCTCATTTTCATAACCAACACATAAAAGAAACAAAAACAAAAGTAGAAAATACCCAAAATGCACTTTTCTATCTCGCTTTTCTCTTTACACAAGAAAACCTGACCTTCAAATATTATTCTTCCTTCTCCTCAACGATTCATCCTTAGCCTTGATACTTATACTTACAAAATGACCACGAATACTAAAAACTTAACCCAGAAAACTGGTTTTACTCCGTCACCTATTTACACTCTTTAAAAACAAAACAGCCAAACTCCAAAAGATTGATCTCACTTCCCTCAAAGATTATATCCACACATCTCCATATCCTTAAACTCATATATGTACGGACGCACTAAATTGGTTTTCATGAGATAATTCAACAGAGTAGATGCGTTTTCGAGGTTGGTTTGGTTTCTAAGCCAAGGCAGGGATGCTGCAGTTTCTACTGTCCCTGTCAAGGCAATCAAACCCTTCGATCCTAACCGCTGGGCTGTTACCAAAATTGCCTCTAACACATCCTCCTTTCCTCCCTGAAGAAGAAGGGGACGACGGAGGATGGCCCAGCGGAGTCGTGATCGGGGAAGAAGAGACCAGCTTGATTTCATCTCTGAAACGAGCATCCTGTGTTAATGGGTTAGCGACTCTACTCGGTGGCGACCCACATAAAAACGGGGACGGCGAGTCTAATACCTGCGAATGATTAACTTGTTCCTGTAACCACCACACAACAAAGACATCATCAGTTCAAACAGCTTTGATGACGCGTGAGAGAGTGAGTGATTGATTACTAAAAGCATCATCGAGTGGCTAAATGGTTTCAAGAAAAGACGCATATTATATATATTTATAAAAAAAAGGTAAGAAACAGGCCCACGTATGTGCTGTAAGGATTTAACACGAGACGTCTTATTTTATGAAAAAAAAATAAACTTTCGACAAGGCTCAACGCGCAACATGTGTGTTCTTTAAATCAAGATACGTACACGATTACTCTCTATATATTTTTCCGTTTCTGAAATATTATAATAATAATTAATATAGAGAAAGAGAGAAACCGACTTTCTACTGATTTGTTGGTTAAGATGAACCAAGACGTAACCGGTTTGATAATCAAATTTGAACTACCAAAAAAATAGATTATACCTTGGTGAGTATGATATCTAAGATATCATCAGTCTCTGCCTTGGATTCAACTTGCTGGCTGAAGTAACATCGCAGAGAGCGGGAGGAGGGATGGTTACGGAGACCAATACGACGTGGTTTTGGGCAAACTACAACACTCTGTTCTCCTCCCGCAGCGAAAGCCTTTGGCTGAATCGCCCACTGATTCATCGTTTCTTCCCAACAATTAAATGATAATTTTGAATACCTGTTCAACAAAATTTGAATAGATCAGATCTGACTAAATCTTCCCATAGCAATCACGTAGAACCGAAATGATTACAGAGATTCGATTCGATTCAGTTCCACGAACACGAGACCAAATCCGAAACGAAACTCACAGATCTATAGATCAAACCGAAACAGATTCGCTGATCTAAGAGAATCTATGGCAGAGAACAGAGAGAGAGAAGGTTACCTTAAGGTTAACTGTACAGCAGAGCTAGAACATGGATTTGATAATTGTAGAGAGGAGAGGAGAGGAGAGGAAGAAATTAATAAAGGGTAGAGAGAAATGAAGATGAGAGTGTGTGTGTGGGGTAAGTGTTAGGCGAGCGAGACAATGTGAATCAGTCCCCCCTTGTTTTTTTTATAGGGCCATTGCTACCTTATTATTATTAAAAAAAAAAACATTTCTCCAATCATTTTTTTTTTGGGCAACAAGTGTGTGTGTGGTTAAATATCAACCCAAAAAAGTGCGATTAGGTCTTCGGCCGCATGAGCCATCTCCTAGGTCTTGGATATGCATTGGAAAAAAGCATTTTTATTAATATGGTTGTGCTTTAGTTTTAACTTGGAAAGAATATATTATTTTATATATCTCCAGGGATTTTAGTTCTGAGAATGGCTAGATTAGTGTGGTACGGATTTCCTTTTTCGGGGTCTTTTTGTTTCTCCATCTGGAGTTCTGGACAAGTCATCTGAATAAAAATGAAAGTTTTATTTATTTAAGCACTAAAAGTACAACTCATTCAGATGGATCATCTGGATGACTTTTGAAAATTTAGGTTTAATTTTAAAGTTCATTCAGCTGAACCAATTTGGATCATTTGAATGAAAATGGTTCATTCAAAATAGTATAATGTCCATTATATCTCTAATATAATTCACAAATTACAAAAATAATCGTAATATCATTTTGTCACACACGAGAAATGACAAAACTACAAAAACAGCGAAAACCTAAAAACTATTTCTTTTCCGCCAAAACTTCAAAAACGCATTCCCCCCCCCCCCCCTCAATTGCAAAAATGTGTGTTTTCCGTCAAAATTGCAAAAACGTGTTTTTCCGTGAAAACCGAAAAACGTGTTTTCCCGCGAAAACCAAAAAACGTGTTTTCATGCCAAAATCACAAAAAAAAAACATGTCTTCACGCCAACACCCTAAAACACATTTTTCCGCCAAAACCAAAAAAACATGTTTTTCCGCTAAAACCAAAAATCTCGTTTTCCCGCCAAAACCGAAAAATAAATTTTATCGCCAAAACTGAAAATCCCATTTTTCCGCCAAAACCGAAAATCCCGTTTTTTCCGCCAAAACCAAAAAATTTCGATTTTCCGCGAAAACCTCAAAAATGTGTTCCCGCCAAAAACGAAAAAAAAAACGTGTTTTCCCGCCAATAACAAAAGATCTCATTTTCTCGCTAAAACCAAAAAAATTGTTTTCCTACGAAAATCGCAAAAACGTGTTTCCCTCCAAAACTTTAAAAAACGTGTTTTCCCGCCAAAACTGCTAAAACGTGTTTTCTCGCCAAAACCGAAAATTTGTATTTTTCCGCCAAAACAGAAAACTCTCGTTTTCTCGCCAGAACCGGAAAATCTTGTTTTCCGCCAAAACCGAAAAATGTGTTTTCTCGCTAAACTGAAAATCTTGTTTTCCGCCCAAACCGCAAAAAGAAAACTCGTTAATTTTGAAATAATTCTAATGTAAATATATTAAACTAAATAATTAAATGTAATATAGTTAAAATTAATATCAAACATATGATTAAATCAACACAAGGGTAATTTGGTAATTTGTTTACTAAACTCATTTGAATGGAAATGAAAATAAAGAAACAAACATAAGATCCATTTAGATGATTCATCTAGATGAACTATACGGATGAATAAAAAAACAATCACAAAAATCTGAATAGATCATCTGAATAGATCATCTGAATAGATCATACAAATGAATAATTTGGATGGAGATGACAATTGGTGAAACAAACAGCCCCTTCATCTGTTGAAAGTGGGTTTCTACACCCTCATTGTAAGTGGCCTAAAACATCAAGTCATCATTTTGATCACGGCCTTGTGTCAATCATGCCTCCATGCTGATTTCCTCAACATGTTGACCGCATCACCACAGTGATCACGTCAATACTGAACTTGTCATACATGTTGACTCGTGATGGTTTGTTTATGATGGTTCGTCCATGAAAGTATGTCTATGGCAACTTGTCCTTAATATTAGTCAATGGAAGTTTCATCCATGGCGGCTTATCCAGACAGCTCATTCAGACTATAGGAAGGAAAAATATACCCACATAGACTGTTTGAGCAGCCATTTATAGAGTAAGAAGTTTGATAGAAAAAGAAGCACGTCCACGACAGCTCGTCCGCAACAATCTGCGCGCGACATCTCTTTGACATCCCATTCATGACTTGTCTATACATGAATAAGATAGAATACCTCGCAATAAAAGATCATCTACTCCAACATTGCGGCGAGTCACGCATAAAATTGGCCGATCAATTCATGCTGAACTAGTTTCTTGCAAGTTCATTGATCTCGCAAAATGCTCGATCAACGAACTGAGGGGGAACTTGTTGTTTGATACGGATTTGGCACCACTATCAACATGCTTCCTAATTTCAAACCTGCCAAATTAATAAATTGAAGTCGAAAAGAATAAGAAGTAAACAAAGAAAAGAAATTCACGAGAAAAAGAAAGACCTAGAAAGAAAAAAAAAAGACAATGAGATTACATAGAAGGAAAAAGAGAAATTCTGTATGATAGTCTTTTTCAAGTTTTTGTCACAAAAATAGCTTTCAAAAGAGAACCTGACCAAAATAAATTTTATTAAAGGGTCAAAATGTATTTTTACCATAGGATTAACTAATCCAGACTTAAGGTTTAGAATTAAGGGGTGGGGTTTTGGGGAAAATATTCAAATTTTAAAAAATAAAAAATAAATATTAAAATTTTCAAAATAAAAAAAAAAGATTATTTTAATCATTTTATTTTTTGAATGCTATTTTGTGATAAAAACTTTAAAATTGCTATTTAAAAAAATTGCCAAAGGAAATATAAACAAAGAAAAACCTAGAAGGAGGCTCCTCGAAGTCTAAAGGATAATCTCAAATCATTTACAAACATCCCGGTACTTTTCTTCGATAAGTCGTGAACTCATTAAAACGGTTTTGATGACTTAAACACCTTTTTAATGAACTATGATTTGGTTTGATCCCCTATTCAAACAGTTTCTATGCAGTGTTTAACCGGGTTCTTGTATAACATAATAAAATATCTTTTATGTTCATTCATCGAATTATGGTCTCAATATGAAAACTTCTCCTAAACTTTAAATCAAAAGTCGTGCTTTTATGAAGTATGCCGATTTAATATTTAACTTTACTTAAGTGTATTTATGTGTTTCCTATTTTATAGAAAAAAGTTGATGTGCAGCATTATATACATTACTTAAAAACATTAAACAAAATATGATTAAAATTTTATAAATAGGCACGTTTCTTTAGCTTTCTTGCAAAAAAAAAAAAAAAAACCTTTTGGAAAACTGGACCCTTTGCCTATGTTTTATGTTTTATTTGCGTCGATCACGATTAGTCTATGAAGTCACCTTTTCTCTTTGTGATACACAAAAATCGTTGACATAATATTAACCATAGACACACACAGCTTTGGATGGATCTTATACGGTGTTTTATGTATATTAAAAAATTGTGAATCCGCGGGAACATATAATTTTTGGATAAATGAATATATGCGTACAAGAAATGATGCAAAACAAAAATTAACTCTTTGTAAATACTTTTAGACTAGGTGATTATCCACCAATTTTCGGTTATAAATATTGTATGAAAATATATATTATGTACATAATACAATCAATTTTGAATAATAATTAAAAATGTTTTTAATCTTTTCTACTCTAATTAGTTTGAAAATCAAAAGTCTCAGTAATATATTTCAGAAACGTGAGATTTAGTGATAATAATTATATTAATCTAAATCACTAAAATTTATACATGATGTTAATTAAATAATTAATAAACTAATGATCATTGAGCCAAAAGTCTATTTTAAAACATTTTAGAATCATCTCATTGTTTTATTTATCACCTAATTTAACTTTGATGCAAAATGATTCTCAGTTGCAATTTGCAAAGTTTTCATAAATTTGATGTAAAATAAATCATGAATATTTAATAATAATAACTACCGATGAAATTACAAATCCAATTATCACATTAACTTCTCCAACACAACACATATTATGCATCATCTCGTATTTGTCTTCTTCTGTCTCTTCTTTCTCTCATTATCTTTTTTTTTCTTTTTATCACATTTCACATGCATTGTTAATATCTTTATAATTTGCTTACATCGTTTTCTTTTGCCAAATATCTCTATTTTTCTAAATAGTAACACAAACCATATAAACAGTGAATCAAAAAATCCATCTTAAATTTTCTTTCAATCATCGCATTACATTGCATATTATATTATGGTTTTTTAACTTAGATGCAAAACATTTTATAATTGCAAAATTCTTACATGTTTTGTTGAATATAATCCGTCAAATCTAAGCTTTATATTGAACAACTAACATATATATTGTTGTGTGTAAATTGAAATAATCAAACATTTATATGGATATGTAATTACACATTACTTTTAATTCTTTTTGAATCAAATATATTAACATATTTCTATTGCAAATTTTTCATTACTCTCCAAATTTTCTAGTTTTCTATTATAAATGATTTATATACTCTTAAAAATAATTCTAAAATACTAATAAATTATTTTGTAAGCCATGATAAAAATTTATAAAACATGTATGAACTTAGAAGAAATTAACTGTTATACTTTTTTTTTGAAACACTTTTTAAAAGGGGTGTAACACGAGGAGCTTTAACTGTTATACTTATACACGAATATATTTTAATGTAAAATATAAATCATTATACTTATTTTTATATAAAAATTGTGTTCATTATATTATATATGTTACAAATATAAAAAAGAATTGATCAAAGTAAGTAAGTAAGTAAGATTTTTATGTATATATAGTGTGGTAGTGGATAACATTATGAGAATAATGAATATGATAATCGAACCTTTGATCTTCCTTCTTTCAGGCAATGGGTCCTCGCCGATTGTCTTTTTTTTTCCTCTTATTGATAGAACAGCAACTGAAATAGATTGTAATAAGGCTTGGAGATCGTACCCAACACCTTTCAAAATATTCAGACCATGTAATGAAATAGATCGAAGGGACATCAGAACCTCACAAAGATATTCAGGTTCGAGATCCGATTATAGAAAAAAAAAGGGTAAACGACTTATTTCCCCACCAGAAGTATCATATAGTAATAGTTCCACACGATATTTCACCCTCGTCCTAATTCCCCATGTATTGAATTTAAAGACGTATATCCCCACCCTTCGAAAGTTAGAAACATATTTACACATGATATTTAAGTTTTAAACTCAATCCCACATAAACCGTAATTTAATTTGGTTTAGTGTTTACCAAATTACTTATAACCAATTATAAATGAAGTTAACCAAATTATGATTCATTTAAAATGGGTAAATCAAAATTACATAAAACCAAAATCTAAACCAAAATTAAAAATTAAAAATCCCAAATCTTTATCTTCATCTTCCCTGATTACTCTATTCTTCAACTAACAGTCATCATCATCACATCAATTTCTCAACTCTCTCACTTCAATTTCTTTTGAAGATGACCCCAATGACCCTGACGAAGAGGATTCTTTGTGAAGACGGCACCGGTAATGCCAACACAGTGGGATTCTTGTCTGGTATCTCCATTAACGCCACGGCGAGAGGCGGAAGAAGAGAGAGAGAGAGAGAGAGAGAGAGAGAGAGAGAGAGAGAGAGAGAGAGAGAGAGAGAGAGAGAGAGAGAGAGAGAGAGAGAGAGAGAGAGAGAGAGAGAGAGAGAGAGAAACCTTTGAACTTGAAGCTATAAGGGATGATGAAGGATATTCATAATTAAGTTTGTTATGTGTGTTTCTCCATCAGATTCTTCTAAAGACCAGAGATTACAGTTTTTAGTAAATACTTATTAGTTTTGCTTCATCAGATTCTTCTAAATATTTGTCCGACTGGTGACCATTCTGGAAACAAAAGGAACGAATATGAAAGTAATGTAGAGGAATAGAATTGCAGGAACGAAAAGGAATGGTTGTTCCATCCCATATTTAACAAGGAATTAATTTGTTCTTTATTTCTCTACAAAAAAAAGGAATGGTAGGGAATGAGAAGGAAAAATTATTTCTTATGAATGGTGATTTTTTTAAGGAATGTTAGGGAATGCATTTGTCCACCGTCGTTCCTCGGTCACCATTCATACCCTTATTAGTTTTGCTTTTCTCTCTGAAGTAAAAAAAAAAGTTATTAACACCTTTAACAGTTATTGATATATGTCAAAATGCAGTCAGCCTTATATTTCTACAAATTGGATTTATGCTTGGGGTCAGATCAACAAATGAAGATTATTTTCAGCCCAACCAGTTGTTCACAATCCATAAATTGGGCATCAAACTTCTTGCACTTTACATAAGGTTAGTATCGTGAGATTGAAGAAATTGTGTTAATCTTTGTACTGTTAGCAGTTTAGATCGTTTTGGTGGTTAATAAACTTAAGAATAGAAAATAATTATAAATATATGAAAGCAACAAAATATTAGAACTAGCTCATCCTATAAAAAAATAACAAAATAAGTGAGCATAAATGTAAAGTCAAGTTAGTTCTCTATCCAGTAATCAAATTGTATTACCCTCATTCTGAAAGACTGAATCTCTTAAACATCAATAGGCTCAAAGAATTTATTTTGAAAAATAACGTGCTTGATTCCACCTTATCATGATACAGAAAACATATGTTAAAATCACCTAATACTGTTTTTAAGAATTAAAACTTTAGTTACTAACACCCCAATCAATTTGCCAAAACTGTAAACACACATAGAACAACAGTTGCATCAGTTGAGTTCCAGAAATTATGTAAAAAAACTTGAGCAGATAAGTTTGTAGTCTTGTCTATTATATTATGGTTTTCTTTATGTCTCATTTGTGAGTTTACAGTTAAGGAGTGGAGTTTTGGGGATAAGAATTCATCAGATAAGACACTTACCAATAGTAGACCTTGATAATGTCTCCTTTGTGAGTCTGAACATCACATTTCCGAGGCTTGAATTGTAAAAATGAATATTTCATTACTGAGTCACCTTCCAATCACGCAGATTGAGAGATCAAGTTAACCATGGAAGTTGATACCAGTTGCCTCCAAAATTTAACGACACAAAAGAGCTTTTTTAGCATACCGTGTCACCAATCTTCAATTCTATCATATCAGCTGACTTCTTGCATAAACTCTGAAGATGAGAAACAACAACATAAAGAAAAGGAGATCAGATCGATTGATGGCAAAGGTATGGGTTTCTGGAAAACAGAGAAGACCAATGAGATTAAATCAGAATGCCTATACCTGAGGTTAGAACAGCAAGCAGAACTAAAAACTCCACAGATTTCATGGCGGCTGCAAGGGCTAATCATCTCTTCGTTCTTTCATTGATTATACGGTACATTTGCGGTAAGTTTTGGTTCAACAACTGTGAAAAGAAAGGATTCAACAAACAAGTTTAAAATATCTCATTCAAAAGATCTTTTAATGAAAGTCTATACGTGACACTCATGTAAATATAATACCCTTTGAAGGGTTACTCTGATATTTTGTTTCTCTTTTAACTAGATTTTTCAACCGCGCTACGCGCGGATAAGATATTATATGTATTTCTCAATTCTAAAAAATAAAATATAATATTGTATTACATTATTTAAAGAATATAAAATAAGACTACATAACATAAATATATTTTTAAAATTTGTTTTGTGGAAATCATTATGTTGTTTGATTGTTGTACTTGATTCACATATTTGCATAGTTATTTGTGATAGATGAATAACTATATTTTTATTATCAGTAAATAATATATATTTATTATATAATATAAGAAAAATAATATTATTAACTTTTAAAACAAACTTGTCTTATGTGGGGACTCAGTTATAGACATATCATATTCGAATGAGACATTTTTACAGTTATCAATCTTCTTAACAGTCAAGAAACAAATTTGAATATCAAAACAATATCTCATACGATCTCTTTGTGGAATAACTGCTCTGAAGAAATTGAATTTAGGCATCAAAAAGGACTGGAAATGGATGTGCAGATGTGTTATCTAAGTCAGCTTTACAAAGTCCTATTCATAGTTCATATATTATTTATGTCCATCCTATTTTTTTGTCCATCCTTTCTAAACATCTTAAAATAACTGATGCTAATTAATAATAAATTTTTGGCTGGCAAAAAAAAAATTAAATTTGTCTAATTATCGCTTAATTTGTCTAACTAATATATATGTATTTCTAAATTCTAAAAAATAATGTATAATATTGTATTATATTATTTAAAGAATATAAAATAAGATTACATAACATAAATATATTTTTAAATTTTCTTTGTGGAAATCATTATGTTGTTTGATTGTTGTACTTGATTCACATATTTGCATATATATTTGTGATAGATTAATAACTATATTTTTATATCAGTAAATAATATATATTTATTATATAATATAAGAAAAATTAAATTATTTACTTTTTAAACAAAGTTGTCTCATGTCGGGGATTCGGTTATAGACATATAATATTCGAAGGAGACATTTTTACAGTTATCAATCTTCTTAACAGTCAAGAAAAAAATCTGAATATCAAAACAATATCTTATACGATCTCTTTGTGGAATAACTGTTCTGAAGAAATTTAATTTAGGCATAAAAATGATTGGAAATGATGTGCAGATGTGTTATCTAAGTCAACTTTACAAAGTACTACTATTCGTAGTTCATATATCATTTAATTCCATTCTTTTTTAAACATCTTGAAATAACTGATGTTAATTAATAATAAACTTTTGGCTGGCAAAAAAAATAAAATTTGTCTAATTATCGGTTACTATTTTATTAATATTATCTAAGAAGCTTTCAATTGATATATCATAGTTTAATTTTTATTAGTTTTTTTGTTAATTTTACGAAAAAATAAATGAGATGACGTGGCAACAAAGTTTGTGATTATATATTTAGTGATTCTTGTATATGTGTTCAAGAAAGTTTCAATGGCTTAGTGGTTTCTGCACTATATTTATGTCATACTAACCCGGGTTCGATCCTTGCCTTTGCATTGTTTTTTCATTTTTTACGAAAAAATAAATGAGATGACGTGGCAACTTCGGACTCTCTGATTGGACAATTTTTTGTGCCTACGTGGACACTCTAAGAGGAGCTTATATTCTCCTTTTAGTATAATATAGATAATAAGAAGATAACCTGGCTTGATTTTATATTTGCTTCCCTATGAAAAGTTCACTTGAGAGTGTATCATGCATGTAGCATCAATATGAGTAATTAGTTAGGTTTTATCTCATTTCTTTATTTTTATTTATTTTTAAATCATCAAATCTTATCAATTATGATGTAGCTTTAGTTTCAAAAGTAAAGAATACATCAAAATACTACTAATTTTATCAGTCATTATTTAACTTTATTTCTAAAGAATTTGAAAAAATAACGAAAACAATTTTATACATAAGAATAAAATTCTATATTTTTACTATTTATGGCATAGAATCTGTAAAATGAAAAATATTTATAATATCAAATAAACTAGATAATTATAGGTACAATTTATTACTATTTAGGTATTAATTTTTACAATAATTAAAAAAATTATACATAAATTTTATTCATTTTTGATTTTTATAAACTATTAAATTTTTAAAATAACACAATGTCATTTATATATTATATTAAATACTATTAAAGTTTTGATAATTTATATTTTCTTATGATTATAGAGTATTTTAATTGACATAATCATCAACATACCACAATTATTTGCAACCCCTATTTACGGGTTGATTCATGGTGAATGTGGAGGAGATAGTTATACTCTCCTAGTCTGAGAATGAAAATTTTATTCTTGAGTTCTTCCAAAATCCTAGTTACTACAGCCTGAATTTGACCATGCATGTTATTATTGCTATTATATTTATTGATTCACAAATTCGTTGATTATGCTCATATTATTTGGAGTTGTACTAAGCAAATTTGTGTAATTAACCATCTAAAATACAGAAGGAAACTGTAAAAAAGAACAAAAATGAAAAAAGGAAGGGGAGGACCACGTAAGAAAAAGGAGTGAAAAAGTATGATTGTCCGAAAGAGAGTTGCAGGTGTTACATGAAGAGGGTGAGACTGCAAGTCCTAGCTTACTAGCTGTGACAGTCTTGGAGTAGTAGTGTGGTCCTTCTCTCACCTGATCCCTTCTCTCTCTCCTCATCACTCACTCACTTACTCTACTTTTTTGGGTGTTCTGTTCTCACTCATAAGTAGTATGCAAATCCTAAATATGAAAAAAAATCCTCGATATCTTTGGTGCCCCATCATAAAAACTTAAATTAATCAGTCCCCGATTCAAATTTGTACTCTATACTTTCATGTATTTTATGCGGATGAAACATTTTTCGTTTGAAACGAAAGGGAAATCCTCCTCCACAGGAATCTTTAACAATTTTCGAATTACTTATCATGATTTAGAACCCTGATTTCAAACAAGGTCACGTTTATTTATTGTACAATTGTTTTTGATGTGAATAAATTTTGACATTCATGATTCATAAAAAGAAATCCTCAGCGTTGGTGCAAAACTCGGATATTCTTGGCTTCTTGCTTATTTAATACGGTTACGATGGCCAATCGTAAGTACAATATAGTGGAAAGATTCAAATTCCTGTCTCTTAATTCCGGTATGAATCATCCATCCACAAGATTATTATGGACTGCAGTATTGTTATATGGTTGCATATCTCATGATTAAATTTAAGTGGGATCATAATCCACAGTAGTTGTGCCAACCGGTCCAAAATCACGACAAAACAAATATGTTGGTGGCTAGTGTCGACTATGATTAGTTTTGATTCGGAATGACCAATTCTCCGTTTCATGATGTATTAGATAAACATAGGTGATAGTCAGCACTCTGTGCGGAGTTAAATACTTAAAATAAAGAAATGTTTGCAATTTAAAACAACTATGTATTTTCAATTTCTTTTTTTTCTTCTACGTGTGAAAACATGTTTCAAATTTAATAAAGTATAGACATGACACAAAAAGTTAAATATTTTTTTTTTTTTTTTTTTTTAGTAATTTGATGGTGGTAATCGTTTAAAATTTGAGTTTACATTTTCGTTAACCTCATCATAATTGATTTTACGTATATAAAAACATAATATAATTTTACATTCAATTTTATATAGAAAATTTTATATATTCTTAAAACTATGCTAAGCCAAAAATGAATTCAAATGGGCTGAACTAAACATATAACCTTCTCTTTCGGATCTTCAATGGAGATAATCAAAATAATTCTCTCGCGGCAAAACGAAGAAAAAAGGAGAAATAGAATTATGCAGCCAAATTTAGCTCAAACTATTCTGTAAAATTATATATACATATATGTATATAATTTGTTGAAATCCCTCTGGCTTCATATTTCTTTTCCAATCTTCATTTCAATAAATATAATTATGTATTAAGATCTCATTAATTAAGATCTTAATAATATTTCAATGCAAATTTTGAAACTAACATATTTTATATTTTTGTATGGTATATAATTTAATTAAATGATATTAAAAATATATAATATAAATATCTATTAAATGAAATTTTATATTCATACGATTTATGATTATTTGTATTTTGTTTAAACAAAAAAGTTAAATCACTGATCACAAAATTTTTAATGTGAGACTTTTACCATTTTAGTATTTATAGTCGTTTTAAAAATTTCAAAATCAGAAAAAATCATTTTTTTAATTATATGGTTAATGAGATTGTTTAATTTCTTTTAATGGTATAATTTAAAAAAAAAGAAACGAAGATGCAAAAATTGTTATCAAATATGTATTATTCTTAATCATTAATTGACATTTATATGTTAATCACACTAGGTAATTTCATAGCTTTTATTTAAGTAAAAATGAAGGATATTATTTT
Source organism: Brassica napus (assembly GCF_020379485.1). Lineage (NCBI taxonomy): Eukaryota > Viridiplantae > Streptophyta > Magnoliopsida > Brassicales > Brassicaceae > Brassica > Brassica napus. The sequence continues at coordinate 9,272,856 of NC_063435.1, read as the reverse complement.
TTATACTACTAATTAAATTGATAGTTAGTTTAATAAAATGTATAATCAATATTTAGATGTACCAACTTTTTTGTCTAATGATTTTAAGAATGTTTTGTTGTAATGCTTCTTAGTTCATATATAAAAGATATATGTATGTATATATTTATATATATAATTTATTTATTTTGTATAGGTCGGCGCGAACATACCTTTATATCAAGCTTACAACTTACGATAACTCTGTAAGATATATTAACAATATAGATAACGGTTGGAGTGGAGGGACCTTTGTTAGAATTATAATGTTCTACATAAATGATGATATGGTTAACAAGGAAGAGTTTTTCTGTTAAAAAATTAACAAGGAAGATTAAGCATGTAATATTTAGGAACTGAAAAAGAGATGAAAAAGTAGAAGACATGCATATCCAACTTAGATCACAAAGGACCCTAATAATTATTTATGTGATAGCAACACTTGCATGTCCCATTTGCAAAACCCTAGGGTAGAAAAAACAATTTGTGGAAGCCTCAGGAGAGGCCTATCGCCATTACATTTCATCTATAAATGGGGGACCAATACCAGCTATCTATCAATTTTCTTACATTTATATTCAAACAATTAGTGTAAAACTTCTCAAAACCTAATGTCCAAAGCAGCTGGACCATAGAACTAGCAATGTCTCCGATTGTCCTTAAAAGTATAAAATCTATTCTCTTTTTAGTTACTTGTTGTTTCCTCTGTGCGTTTAAGTGAGGATCACAAGTCCATCAAGGACCATCTTGAAACTGCAAACTATTCAGGAAAGATTCTTTATCAAGAGACAATGATTCGCTAGATGTGTCTTTCCACATTTAATTCATTGTTGACAAAGTACTACCCTTGTTTCTTTTAAGACGCTACATATATGTTAGATTATGAGAACCTAATCAAATACAACCGTTTCATCATATTATTCGAACAGACGCTACATATATGTACACAGTGCTTTTTTGGTCAAAAGAGTAAAACATAATTTACACTTAACACGTTACACGTCCTACCATTATGTGTGTTATTTCCAGGTTATTAATTCAAGAGATGAAGTCATAACTTCTCTTTGAAATACTTCTAAAGATTTACGATAAGTTTGTCAATTTTCAAGCAGCGAGAAAATGACAAAATAATTTGTTGACAAAAAAAAAAAGACAAAATAATTTTCTATCTCTTCCACCTATGGGTTGTATTTAGTGGTTAATTTTACGAATGTAATGACTAACTTTACAGATTTATGTCTATTTTTATTTTCAGTATTTAGATATACACAGAAAAGCTCCAAAATTCATTGATTTCTTAAAATATTAGGAGTTTGTCTTTTCTAACATGAATTAATTTCACAGTAATAGGGTTCTAGGCTAGTAGTGTTTCAAAAAAGAAAAAAAAAGGTTCTAGGCTAGTAGCCCTAGCCTCTCCTTTCACTCAGGAAATGTCCCTCTCATCTCTCTCTTTTATCACACACACACACACAAACACAAACCACAAACCACAAACCAGAACACTTTTTCTCTGGTTTAATTAAAAGTTTAAAACCCCTTAATAAGCCCACACTATCTTTTTAAGGTCACGAGACCCACTTTGTTCATTTAGTTTCAACACGCAGAGAGAGATTTGGGAGGATTTGTGGCAGATAAACTGATAGAAAACTTTCGAACCTCTCTTTCTTTATTTTTTATTACTCTCTACGTTTTTATCTTCCTTTTGTGGTGCAGCCTCCAACTGAAAGTCCTCTATAATATATACTGTCAACTATTATAGCTCTTCGAGAGAAGTCTTATCTCACGCAAATCTCTTATTTCCCACTATGTATATGTCCCACAAGACACAAGACCACTTTCTTCATTATATCTTCCAATTTCCTAATCTTTAAACTCATACTTATCTTTATTGATTTTTTTTGGCAGGAGGCATGAGGAGAACTACTTAGACCTCAACAATCTGCCAGATGATTTTACTAAAGATAGCAATAAGCAAGCGCTGGAGGAAGGTTCTTCCTCTGGTATGCTTACCATTGAAAACCCTAATTGCTTTTTCGTTATATGTAGCATGGAGATCCTATCATTAAAAAGGAAAAAAGTGGATATATACTTATATAATCGTATTGGTATTGTTGTGTGTTTATGGTAAAGTTTTGATTCCAAATGACTAATTTGATGGGGAAGTTGTTAATGTGTGGGATTTTTTTATATTGATAATTAGGTCAAAGAAAGAAGAAAGGAAGTAAAGAAGGGGAAGATGAGAGCGGGAAGGTGTACGAATGTCGATTTTGTTCACTCAAGTTCTGCAAATCCCAAGCCCTTGGTGGCCACATGAATCGCCACCGACAAGGCATGTTTACTTAACTTTGTTATAATCCACATTTCATATTCACACTTTATAGTTCGTGCAAATAAACCCATATTTCAAAATCTTGTCTTTAATAAATGATGATTGATGTCACATCCATGTTTCAACTACAACTTAGTTCCAATAGATAGTAGCTAATTGCATTTAAGACTTAACTAGATCCTGACCCGTGCCTCCGCACGGATATTTATTTTTAATTTTTGTAAACGTTTAAAAACTAAATACATACATTATTATACTAATTAAATTAGAAGATGCTAATTAAATAAATATAACTGAGTTAGTTTTATTATTCTGAAAAATTTAAACCATGTTGATCAATTTTATTTTTAATAAACCAATAAATTAATCTGACTATTATATAGTTTTTTATGGATTGCAAAATTAACTTTTTGATTTTTTTAATAAATGAATGATTGCATATCTTATAAATTTATTAGGTAGTTAAATATTAGGCAATTTCTTAACAATTTTTATGGAAGTTGCTATTTATAAGGTAGTGGCATAGGTAAGTAATATTTGTGGAAAACTAAGAATTAAGATTTATTTGTACTTCAGTTTTAATAGTTTAGATTTGATGTCCTTTTGGTTGAATAAACTTTAAGAGAGGGAGACCGAGACATTAAATCAAGCTCGTCAATTGGTCTACCGTAACGATACCTTAGCCCCACCTGGAATTACACCTTTCGGGTACGCTTATTTATCTTAAAACTTCAAATAATAATATAACAGTTACGAAAGTTTCTTGTTATAATGATCAATCATATGAATGAAGTGATAAAAAATGGATTTATTGGCAGATATCATACCGCAGATCCAACAATATACCGGTCGGTTTACTCATCACCAATGGTATATGCCGAAAGCTCCTCAACAACCTTGGTTCCCCAACCACTTCAACCGCCATATCCATACTCTTCAAACCAATACTCTCACAACCAGACCAACGATTACTACTTAAGCAGAACATTTCGAGGCAGCAAAAGCATCTCTCCAAACCCTAATCTCTCTATCACTACAAACGTTAATAACATGTCCGATTGTCCCCTGAAATCGAGCTACACTTGCGTTGGTGCACCCATTGGTCAGACAGGCCATTGCCCTAGCCGTGGCTCTTTAACATCCGTACGCCCCCGCTTGAACCGCCACTAACTCGTGATGGTGATGCTTCACGGCAGCGTTTGGATCACTCTCTTCAGCGGTTTCAAGATCATCACTCACTCTGAACTTTAACATATTTTCTTTGCTTTTCTTGTCATCTTCCTTTTTACTTTTTTGGGTATTTTCTTGTTCTCTTATTTTGTTTGGTCGTCGAGAAAGTAGGGGATCTTGAAATGTCTAAACACCATGGATCAGACATGTGTTAACCAAATGGCCCGCTTGTTGTGTTTATTTTTGTTATTTTCGACGTTCTAGTTGAAATATTACTATGATCTAATTAATGATATGTTGTGCTCGATAGTAACGGGGGTGAGGATAAATACAAATTATGAAAAGTCGGAGATACCAAATGATGTTAAAACACAATTCATTTAAAGAGTAAGTTAACAATAAGAGGAACCCTCGTTTGGGGTGTGTGCTATTGAATATAAATTAAAATGTTTAACACTGTTTCCATTTATGGATACACAAGGGAAGTGATGAGAGAGAGAGAGAGAGAGAGAGAGAGAGAGAGAGAGAGAGAGAGAGAGAGAGAGAGAGAGAGAGAGAGAGAGAGAGAGAGAGAGAGGATACAATGTGTACTGATATTGGAACAGCCTTTATCTGAGCTCAGCTACAACTCTTCAGCTACTGTAGCCTGAAGCTAGCTATGAGGCTTGGGGATTGGAGGGAATTGGTTTGTGGGTTTTGGTTGGTTTGTTCCAAATAAAAATGATGAAGGAAGTTCTAAATATATGTATATAACATTTTATTATATATAGTAATAAACGTAACTATATACAATGGTTTCAAGATTCAACACCCTCCACTTCATCTTTTAACACTCAATGTCATATTCTCTTTCTTACACATCATCATTTAACACACATTCAATTTTTATTTACTACAATAGTCTTGTTGTATAAAATTCAACACTCTATTTTATTAATTAATAATTTTTTTTCTATATCCAAATTAAATAAACCTAATATCTATTTATAGATAATTTAAAAAGATAAATTTTAATATAAGAAATAAAAATAAATTATTTAATATATAATGAAATTAATTAGTTTTAAATAAGTAAGAGAATATCAAAATATCAAAAATCTTTAGAAAGTGACATGTGTCGTCGGTGGTCTCCACTTTCTTCTTATTCAACATGTTGAATCTTTTCAATACCAATTAATCGACATCATCAAATTTTATTTTTCAACATCCTCATTGTAAGGATTCAACTGTTGAATTTTTTATTCAACACCCACATTGTAGCAGAAAGTAACTAGATCCAGGTGAAGACCGTTAGATTCCCGCTAAATTCCCCTAACTAGTAGAAGTTTCCCTTTACGTTTTCTAGTGCATTCTAGTTTCTCTCAACTACTACTTCCATCTTTTTATCTTTTAATATCTGTTAAGTTAAAATAATAAATGTATTTTCAATACAGCTCAGAATTTTTTATTTTCATCTTAAAAATCTCCAATTTTGCAGAATCTTACGTTTATTATTAGTATTTATTTATGCAATTGCAATAAAAGAAGACATTTTACAAACCATGAAGGAACAGATACAGACGATATATAGTAAAGTATGTGCAAATTGTATAACAAAAGAATTATGTATTCATCACATCGATCGTGTACGTGTCCTTGTTTGAAGAAATTATATGATTATTTACCAAGTTGATGATTTGATTTCTAAAAGTAACATGAATTAACTAATACGAAAATGCTTATATTTTGAGACATTTTATACGTAGTCAGTGGGCTATATGCTTACACTGGAGAGATAAATGGCGTCGACCATATCTATCGCTTCTTCTTTAATTATTGGGACAATTAGCTAGATATCCTAAAATGAGGTCATAAAATGATTTCGATCTATTGAGTGACATAAAAGATTCAAGTTGTATCTCTTTGGTTTGAAATAGACGAAAATGTCTTCGATGCTACTTGCGACTTTCTTTCCCATCTGACACTAAACTCTGCGACTTGCAGTCTTTGTCTTCTGACAAAAGTTTCTGACGCACGACAGGTGAAACATAATAGTGTCAAAGCTATAGAGATGTAATTAGGATAGATTTGTAGTTAGTCTTTTTCTCTACATTTTTTCTTTTATTTGTGAGTTAATTTTATGGTTTTTTATCATATTAATAGAAATCTAGTTTTCTTTCTCATCTCTTTCATTTATCATTCAAGCTTATAGAAAAAAAAAATCAGACTAATTTTACAGTTTTATATAAAGATCAAAAAAACATTGATGATTTTTTTACGAAGATTCCAAAAGATTCATTGTTTTTGTAAAAAACCATAAAAAATAAAACGAAGATCGTAGATTTAAAGTAGTAATTTTATGGAAAAAAATATGTTAATTGATAAATGGTTTTCAAGATTACAAAATAGTTGTCATTAGCTGATACATGAATTGTTAACCAGTACATGATTGTTAACAAATAAAATATTTGATACATAATTTGTTAGCTATTACATAGTTTGTTATATGATACATTGCTTTCTACCAAATGAGTGACCACTACTTTGTAGCCAAGTTTGTAGCAACTAACAAACCATATATTCGTTAACAAATCATGTATCAGTTAACAAACCAAACCATATATCAGTTAACAAACCATGTATCGGTTAACAAATAATGTATTGGTTAACATCACTTATTTAATAACATTTTGTAATATTTTGTTGCAGTTAACAAACTTGTATCATTTAATAACACTTTCGTAGCAGCTAACCAGAAATATATCTCGATCAGCAATTTTCTAACCATAACCACCAAGATGGAGAATTTGAAAGCCTTTGTTGTGTTCCAGGAACTCATCTGAGACAATGATTCACTCATCTGGAACTCATCAGCTAACACTGCATATATCAATTAAAAAATCATTTATCAATTAGTAATTCATTTATAAAAAAATATATTAACTTACAAATCATGTATCCACTCATTTATCAGTTAACAAATCATGTATCAATACAATGTATAAACTGACAAACAATTTATCAAATAATTTATTAATTAACAAATCATATATCAGTTAATGAAAAGTTTATTTGTATATTCTCAATTATTTATTTTATTAAGTAACAATGTCTTATTATAATAATAACTTACGAAATATGCTTTTCAAAGAGTAGAAAATGAAAAAAATTGATAAAACTAAACATAAAATGGTATCAGATAACTAAGTAAAAACTTGGTTAACATAATTGTTATCAAAATACATATAAGCTAACAAACAATGTATCATCTAACAAAACATGTATTCGCTACTTACGGCTTATTTTGGGACGGGTTCGTCCGCCGGATGAACAAGAAAAAAATCAAACAAACCATGATGACGTTCTCTTCTAACTTAGAAATCAAAGTCAGTAAAGAGAAATATGATTAACAACAATGTTCTCTTTTTTGTTCCTATGAGATACAGTATTAAAGAGAGAGAGAGAGAGAAAGAGAGCTAGAGCTTACTATAAGAGGAAAGAGAGATAGCTAGAATCTAGTAGACTGATACACTGACACACTGACTGACACACTGATACAACCGTCTGTGAGTGGGTTGATAGGATTGCAGGGGAAGTAGACTCGTAGGTTTGTAGGGCCAAAACGGGAATATATAATTATCTTCTTCGGTTGAGGTAGGAGTTTAATATGGTGGTCTAAAAGGGATACAATCACATATTATCTCTTAATTTTTTGGGGCTGTAAAAGCTAAACTATTGCTACACATAGACCTATATATATAGAGAGTGAGAAAGAGATAGGTGAGCTATGTGCGAATCTCTAACGTGATCTGCCGAACTAAAAAAAGGGTGAAGCCTCGAGATAGAAAAATATTCCTTAAAAGTACAAAACTATTTTTCATTTGCTAATAAAATACACAAATTATTATGAATTTCAGTTTAATATACGAATTAATTTTTATTGCCTATTAAATATACAAACTTTTGAAATACGTAGATTTTACACATCGTTATAGATGGCATCAACTATGTTTAACGGTAGTGGTGAGTGTTTAGTTAAACATGTGGTTAAACTATGAAAGGCAAATTCTTTAAAAATACACGTACTAATTTTCATTCGCTGATAAACTACACGAACTATTTTGGATCCCCGTTTAATACACGAACTAAATTTTGTATTCCATTAAATATACAAACTTTTGAAATTTACAGATTTTACACATTGATTTAGACGACTTCAACTATGTTTTAACATGAATTACAGAGTTTAGAATTTTTCCAACCTCTCTTATTCTTCAAACTTGGTTCTTTTTCTTGTTCTTCTTATTCGCTTTGATTTCCCTATATATCGTTTTGAAATGGAAACTATTTTCATGACGAGAAAAAAGATGAAGAAAACTAGATAATTTTAAACGAGTATCAGATTTTAGAATTATATTAGTGTTATGTGTTTCTGATTCTTATATTTGTTTTGGTTGCAGCGATAATGAGTCAGCCAAGGTTAATTTACATTATGGAAGCGTAATGAAGAAAAAAACTAACAACATAATCTATCGGGGAGTTTTTAAGAAATTTTTTTCTTCACAGTTTAAAAACGTTTTTAATAAAATACTAACATAGTCTTTACTTTTGTTAAACATAGTTGACGTCTTATAGATCTTATTAAACATAGTTGACCTCGTATAAATAGATAGACGCTTAGATACAAAATTTGTAATAATTGATTTTTTTGATAGGCACTTAGTGCAAAAAATGAAGTTATTAAACTCTTAAAACGTGGTGTGAATTCATTGTAGTTTGGTTGACAAGTTCAATTGGCTAATAATTTAACCAATATTTTATAATTCAATGTAGATTTGTTATTCAAATAATGATATTGACAATCATTTGGAAGACAGCTTTATTAGCTGAATGTTAATCTAACCATATGAATATTTATTTGTTTTAGGTAATTTAATTTAACACAACGATGAGAAAAAGTTAAATAAGGACATCTATACTATTAAAGCAGGATTCTATTGTCTTTTTTACTTTAGCATGCCCTTTTCTTTACTAACATTACATGTTTCATTAAGGACAATCAAGTAATATTAATAACAATTTTATATTGGATCATTTTTTTCGGATCCAGCCCACATCAGATATCTCTTGGGTCATTTGGGCCGATTAAGAAATCAGATCCAATTCTCACATTTTTTTTCCATTTGGGCCATTGAGTCCAAGTTCAAATAATTGTTTTTCAACTATTCTTAATTATTATTTTTTTCTTTTCTTAATATAATTTAAGCATTCATAAAAAATTAATTTTTTTCATTGAAAAGTATAAATCTTTATTAAAAGTATATAATTTTTTATTAAAATATTAACCACATAATAAAATTAATTTATCAAAGTTATACCAACTTAATTCATTACATAAATAAAGTTTAAGTTTTTAAACATAAATAGTCATATAAAATAAAATATGATAAATAAAAATAAAAAGTTTAAGTCTTTTATAAAATAAAACACAAATATATGAAAATATGATATTTACTAAATATTTGTCAATTAAATAAATCCGCGCTTTGAAAGCGCGGATCAAAATCTAGTAGTAAAGTTAGATAAAGAAACAGTTACTTTTATGTCATTACTTTTGTGTCATACACAAAGGTATAGTATAAACGCTATATTAATTGGGCTGTCCTAGAGAGTTCAATGTCATATTATGTAAATTTTCTAGTAATTAAAGGTTGTTAACATATTGAACTTGAGAGTACTTAATAGAGTGACACGTCGGCTGGTTTCTTTGTAATTACTTACAAAACAAAGGTTACTCTTATTTGAATGTACTAGGAGTTAGCAGGCGCTACGCGCAGGGCTATTTTTATTTTTAAATGTTAACTATATAGCTATTTTGATTATGGATTGACTTTGGGTTCAAGGTTAAATAAAACCAGATTAAACCGAACTAAAACCAAACCAAACCAAATTAATTTTTGGATTGACTTTGGTTCAAGTTTTCTTAGACCCAAATAATCCAAACCAAACCAAACCCGTAACTAAACCTAATGCCCTACAAAATGTTGACTCAGCCTTGTTTTCTTTTTCAAGGCTGACTTGACTAAGTTCTAAAAAAATTAAAATTTACAAACTCGTATAATACTAATATGAAATTTGCATTTGGCAATAATTTGTGTCTAAGTTCTTGAGTGTCTTTGAGATTAGTTGTTTCCAGCTATTTAACCTAAATATCATAATTCAAACTACTAATGTATTCTGGTGTTTTTAGAATAATGGGGAAAATCTAGAGACATGTAATATGGATTCTCAGTATTATTAACTCGAAATCAAATCAATTTGTTTTGAACAAATGGAGAGCAAAGCAAAAAAAAAACTAGGAAAATATGGGGAAAGACAACATTTGCAATAGTCTTATACTCCAAATTTGTAAGATATGAAAGATTCAAACCCTCTATCAAGTTCTTATATATTAACTAATACATTTATATTTATTATTTAAAATAATTCCAAAATTATTGTACAACAATATTTTTACTTCTTAAGTTTGGCTATACTATATCATTGTGTAGTTGATTCATTGATTTCATAAGATTTAGCATGAAATATTCTCTAATTTCACTGTGCCTGCTTTCAGTTAAAAAAATTCACCATAAAACAATTAAGAAAAAAATAATATTTTCCATAGAAATTTCCACCCGTCACAAATGAACAAGAACCAGAGAAGAATTTCTTTTCATATATCAATTTTCTGTGTATTTCAACTTTTAACTAAAAAAGCTAAAACCTAAAAAAGAGTTAAAATCTCTTACTTCTATATTTGCCAAGAATTAAAATCCTAGTAAAGTATAAAAGAATCTATATATTTGGCAAATAAAGAAACAGAATCAAAAGGATATATGAAATCCAACTTAGATAGAATTTTCTAAAATATTACATCCTTTCACAAAAGCCATCAAATAAAGGATTCGCCTCACATAGTCGGCGCCACCAGCTCGGCTTGGGAGCTCGGCTTACCAGTCCAAATGCTCGGCCTAGGTGCTTGGCCCATAAAGCACGGCTCAGCCCATTAGGTCAAACAAACTTAGGGCGAACATATGAAAATGTTTATCTATAAAAGGAGGACAAGAGCAACTAAGGAGGAGATCTAAATCTTATTTTTTCTTGTGACATATTCTGATGACTATAAATTTTTTATCAGTTTCAGTTTTGAAAAACTCTTTTCCGCAAAATGCTAATAGTTTCGTATGAGAACATATTGTTGCTTTTATCCACAATTTTCTTATTTTTTGTCCTTAGAAAGCTTTTCTTGTTTTATAACTTTTCTTTGGCTGTTGTTGCTGCATTGAGATGAATATATAAGATGGTCGAATAAAAATTCAGAGATGGACACTCTAGAATGTTTCTCCTTCTTCAATGTGATTTTTGTAGTTTTTCTTCCTGGTTATTATAATTTGATGGTTGTGAGATTAAAAAAAAAAGCCACTTGATGGTCAAACTCTTTAATTGAGTAGAAAAGATCCAAAGATATCATAGATATAATGAAATTTTTTTCTAGATTTTTATATATCTTTAGATGATTCTATTATTTAGAATTTAGGTTCCATAAGTGTATGTATTTCAACCTTTATGATTACTAGGTGAACCCCTGCATATACATGTGGGTTTTCAATAAATTTTATATCTCCATCTCAATGCAGTACAACAACAAAAGAAAAGTTTTAAAACAACAATAGCTTTCTAAGGACAAACAAAATAAGAAAATTGTGGATAAAAGCAACAATATATTCTCATACGAAACTGTTAGCATTTTGTGGAAAAGAGTTTTTCAAAACTGAAACTGATAAAAAATTTATAGTCATCAGAATATGTCACAAGAAAAAATAAGATTTGGATCTCCTCCTTAGTTGCTCTTGTCCTCCTTTTATAGATAAACATTTTCATATGTTCGCCCTAAGTTTGTTTGACCTAATGGGCTGAGCCGTGCTTTATGGGCCAAGCACCTAGGCCGAGAATTTGGACACTCTAGAATGTTTCTAAAACTTTTCTTTTGTTATTGTACTGCATTGGGATGGAGATATAAGATGGTTGATTAAAAATTCAGAGATGGACACTCTAGAATGTTTCTCATTCTTCAATGTGATTTTTGTGGTTATTCTTCCTGGTTATTATAATTTGATGGTTGTTAGATTTAAAAAAAAGCCACTTGATGGTCAAACTCTTTAATTGAGTAGAAAAGATCCCAAGATATCATAGATATAATGAAATTTTCTCTAGATTTGTATATATCTTTAGAAGATTCTATTATTTAGAATTAGGTTACATAAGTGTATGTATTCCAAACCAGATTAATATGTGAACCCCTGCATATACATGTGGGTTTTCAATAAATATTCTCTAATTTAATGTATTTTTTTAATATTTCTTTTTTTTGTATATTTACTTATTATTTATTTTTCTTTATATTGTGTATTTCTATTTCTTATACTTTCTATTTACTAATAATTTTATATTTTAAGAAAGATTTACATTTTAAGATAGATATTTAAATACTAATATACTTTTTCTATTTTTTTAAATTGTGTATTTCCTTTTCTTATACTTTCTATTTGCGTAATATCTATATTACATTTTAAGATAGATGTATAAATCTTAATAAACTTTTTCCATTGTTTTTAATTTGTGTATTTCTTTTTCTTATACTTTCTATTTACTTAATATCCAAATTTTACATTTTAAGATAAATGTTTAATATTTAATGTACTCTTTCCATTTTTTAAAAATTGTGCATTTACTTATTATTGTATATATAATTCGTATATTTATATATTTATAATATTTACTTATTATTTATTTTTGTATATATTTAGTATTTCTCTTTCTTATACTTTATATTTAGTTAGTATCTATATTTTATATTTTAAGATAGATGTTTAAATTTTAATGTATTTTTTCATTTTTAATGTAAAATGGCAATGTTTAATATAAGAACTTGGACAAATAGCCAAATAGTTATATTTATGTTTTTTTCTATTTTTATAAAATGGTAATGTTACATTATGGAGATAAGCCGTTTTTTTAGTGAAAAATGGTAATCTTATATATGTTTAATGTATTTCCATTTTTATGTTGTATGTTTACATATTATTTATTATTTTCGAAATTATATATAATATTTTTTTTACAAAATAGTAATGGTACATTATGGAGATAAGCCGTCTTTTTTTAAGTGAAAAATGGTAATCTTACATATGTTTAATGTAGTTTTTCCATTTTTATGTTGTATGTTTACATATTATTATTTTTAAATAAAAATGTAAAATGGTAATCTTACATAAGTTTAATGTAGTATTTCTATTTTTTATTTTGTATGTTTACATATATTTATTATTTTTGAAATTATATATAATGTTTTTTGTTTTTTTATAAAACGGTAATGTTACATTATGGAGATAAACCGTCTTTTTTTAAGTTAAAAATGGTAATCTTACATATGTTTAATGTAGTTTTTTCATATTTTATGTTGTATGTTTCCATATTATTTATAATTTTCGAAAATTAATAATATTAAAATGTAAAACTATATGTTATGCCACATGTCATCTTTCGGGAGAAGCTTTTTTTGCTGATGTGGACGTTTTATGGAGTTTCAAAAGATCCATTTTATTAGTATAAATTAATATAAAGAATTGACTTTTTGATAGGCGCTTACTGCAAAAAAAGAAGTTATTAAAATCATAAAATGTGGTGTGAATTCGTTGTAGTTTGATTGACAAGTTCAATTGACTAATAATGTAACTAATATTCTATAATTCAATGTAGTTCTCCTAGTCTATATTTGTGAAGTGATTTTGCCATATGTTCTTTTTACAATCATTTTTACAAAAAAAATGATGACATGACTAACAAGATTGATGACATGGCTTATAGTTAATATGACATAGATAATCACATTTATTACTGACATATTGTTTTGGTAAACTTTATAGAATATAGCAATAACTAATACATTACATTTAATGTTGATTTATATATTTGGTAAACTTCTTAAAATATGGTAATAATTCATAAATCATCACTAAAATAAATATATTGAAATATGCATTACAAATTTTGAAATACATTATTTAAGTTTATTTTTATAATTATAAAATTTTTATTACTAATATTTTCAAATTTTTTTACATCTTTTTAAAAAAAATAATAAATTGTTAATCGTAATTTCATTAGTTTCTTTTAGATATCTAAAATTTTATAAATATTGTTTAGCTATAGTTTTTAATAACTATACAATTTTTATATGAACTTTTTAGTAATTTTATACAAGTTGATTTAGTACATTTATCCAAAATAAATAGATAAAAAATTTATCTGAGATTTGAATTTTAAATATATTATATATATTATTAAATGTAATTTAAAATAAACAAAATTATTTTTTCTTAATTTTATGATTAAATAATCAACTTTATATTAAATATTAGTTAAAAATGATAAAATATATAATATTAATAAATTTTATTTTAAATATAAGAGAATATATTTTAACTGTTAAAAATTTATCACTGCACATGGTGCATGAAAATACCTAGTTCGTTATTCAAAAATAAGTTCTTTTTTCTTATTCATCTAATTAATAAAGTTTATTCTCTAAATATGTGTTGGACCAGAAGACATGTTAACTAATACAATCGAGTACTCACTGACCTAAGGGTTTTTGAAAACTATATAAAGACCACGTTTAGCTCAACTCCATTCGAAAATACCATCTCCCTAGAAATCGATGGGTGCTTTTTATCAAGTTTCACAATTAAACCTTTTAAATCTATGTGGAAAACTAAAGTGAAAATAATTTGGTTATAGTAGCAAAACTCTGCGTAAGGTGGAGAGACTATTAAAATTATATTGGTTGATTCCAGTGTCAGTACCATATATAGTTTCTTAATTGTATAATTTTAATATGTTTGTTCTTATTTAACGTACTGAAATTCATATTGTTTTATGCAATGGTGTTCAGGGTGATAATTAATTAGTCTTAATTTGATTTATTCTTGAGACAAGGGTACTCCAAGATTATGGTTAACTTTTAAGTCACTCACTCATGTGGATCTTACAATTAATCAGACATGTAATCTATGTGTGTTGAGTGAAATTTTATTAAACATTCTTACTCTACGCAAGTTGCAGATCTCAATCAAAATTTCATATTATTCGGTCAAGAAAGAACTTTTGGACTGAAATCTATCGTCTCTTTTTTACACTATTTTCTCATACGAAACAAAACTGTCTTAACCTCTTATGTGTTTAATGAGTAAGGTTAAGGCTCTGTAGTCACTTAATGGTTAATCAAATAGCCAAGGTTTAGGCTATCATCCAATCGTGTCGATTTAAACGTATTAGCCGTAAATTTTTCAGTACCTATGAATTTGGCTATTCGCTGGCTATCCAAATTAATAACCACCAAGAGGCCACTAAATTTTGTGCCTATTTTTATGATGTATCAGTTAAATAATCATATTGATTTTAACCAGATATATAAAACTTTACCGAAAGGTTTTAACCCCAAAAACTTGATTTTTGGAACTAAATATCCAGATCATGTTTCTTCCAAGCAAGGTTAAGACAATCAAGGTTTAGGATTTTAAGCCTAGTTTACATTTTATCTACACTTGTTGTCATATTTTGTAAGAGTTTATATGTGGAAGCGTGTAAACCAACACATACCTAGTCCGATTTAACAATGAAGATGATTATGATATGAAATTTATAGACGCAATAGTAAGAGAAAAAATAAATAATGTTCAAATGTCATTTCAGAGTTATTCATCAAAACTTTCTCTCTATAAAACTTTCTAATCTCTTTCTAGAATTATGTCTTCTAACAACAATGTCTAATTGTTGTTTTTTGCTATAGTCTTCTTCTCTTTGTGGTGTATTATATATATACTAGTGTTGACCCCATGCTATGCATGGGAATCTTTTTTCTGTTACAAAAACAAAATCAGTTTAATATATCACTAAAATTACATGTATAATAACTTTGATTTATCAGAGGGAAATATATATACATAAACAAACTATTAAAACACATTTATCAGTGTTAAAAGAACATTATCATTGGTTAACCACATACATATAAAATTAGTTCAAACATGAGGATACATGATTAAGTTGGAAATGTGATTAACATCTGGAAATGTCATTTCATAGTCCTTTACTAATTTTTGGAGATGGCTTGAACTGAGTTTTTTTGGCTTGTTTCATTAAAAGAAAACTGTTTTCTTGAATTATTATTTACAGGTTTAGCTGGAAAGTTTGTTATCTAAAAATATTAATTATTTTTTGTTTTTAGATAGCTATTAAAACAACCTAGGAAATTTATAAAACAACAAAACTTGAAAATTTTCAAAATTCAATTACAGAAAGCAATTAAAAATTAAAGTTTCGAAATCGTAAAGACAAAAAAATAATCAAAATTATTGTTTACCTAAATTATGAATGGTCAAACGTTATGCAACTCTTCCAATCGTCTTTAACCTTTGCTAACTTTACCCAAAACATTGCTCATCCACCCTTTTCTTTGATTGCTCATATCTTCTTCTTCTTCTTCTTCTTGTACCTATTATTTCCCATACACGTCTATAGCAAACTAAAATAGTTTCAAAAACTAAATAATACAAAGATTGATGTTTTAATGTTTTTGTTTGCTCATATTTTGCAAACTCGTTATGAAACTTAGTGAAAACCCATCATACAAAGTACTCTAGGCAATGAATGATAAAAATTTCACAGAAAAAGAAAGAAGATATTAAGAAACCGTCAGAGACTCAAAACTCATAACGAAGATTGGTTTGAAAATTTGTTGAAATAATTTTAAAGTTCGATGCACAAAAAGAAACCATTTACGTGAAAAGATGGTGGTAATTGTGCCATCGTGGCTTTGATTGAGGAACTGTTTAGAGTGAGCTATGCTAACTTTATGTCTTCATCGAAAGAAATCTTAATTGTATTAATGATGTATTTAATTTTAATTTTAAAATTATATTAATGAAGTGTCAAAAATATAATTGGTCATGCAACTTATGTTTTAGTATATAAAAGATAAGGAAATTGTTAGTTTATATTTAGGCTCCAGAAAAAATAGGAGATGCAAAGAAATATTCAAAACTAACTATGTTTCTATAGAACTTATTGACACATAGATAATGGCTTCAAATAGTTGATAAGGAAAAAAGAAACAAAAAAACTGCTTCATAAGATTGGATCGTAAAAAAAAGTTGGTTATTGGTCTTATTTTGAAACTTCCATATTTTTATTGATTTGTATTTTTGCTTCACGTGTTTTGCTTTGTATTTTTCAAATTTTTTTTTTAAAAAAAGATTTTCCATGTGTCAAATTTTAAGTGGTGAGGCGACTTGCGCTTTAGCATATAAAGGATTTATGTATATAATTAAGATATATTATACGAAGAATAACATGTGTTCAATAAAGAATCACATGTCTTCGTTTAAGAAATTATAAGACTAATTTCTAGTAAGTATCAGCTTATTAGATGCTTTGATAACTAATTGCTTTTAGTATGCGCTACAATATATATTTTTTCATTAGTATACCTACTATTATGAAAGGTATTCTAATATTTTGCGTTCAAAGTTGCCAATATAGCACAAGTCAATTCATTGTGAATATACGTTGGCCACATGACCACAGTAAACACTAGAGATCATGGGATATATTTTGGATTTACCACAACGAATTAATAAAACATGCATATCTAGCTAGTTGAGTTATAACATGATTGAGTACCCCCCCTGTCTCCCTTACTACCCTTCCTCTCCGTGCCTACTTGCCGGATTCTGGAGGTTCTCCCCGCCCCTCTGTCTGTCCCACTGGAGTATCAGCGGCTGATCTCCTTGCTTCTTTCCTCATCTCCCCAAAATCAATTTCCCAAATCCCTAATTCAAGCACTGTTCAAATCCCTAACTTGGGTACTGTTCAAAATTCAAGCACCTTCTTCCGTCTCCCCCCCTGTCTCCCTTACTACCCTTCCTCTCCGTGCCTACTTGCCGGATTCTGGAGGCTCTCCCCGCCCCTCTGTCTGTCCCACTGGAGTATCAGCGGCTGATCTCCTTGCTTCTTTCCTCATCTCCCCAAAATCAATTTCCCAAATCCTTAATTCAAGCACTGTTCAAATCCCTAACTTGGGTACTGTTCAAAATTCCACTTTGGGTACTGTTCGAAACATTATCCTACCCTCTTCCACTTCTCCCGAACTGCCAGCTTCTTCTGGTATCTTAGGCTCCTCCCCCCCTCCCCAAAAAGAACCCTCCAACCTTGGTGGTCTGTCTTTCTCTCCGCAATCTCCTGTCACCACTGCTACGTGAGCTGATAAAGCCAGATACTCTACTGACAAAACGCTAAAACGTATGTCTACTACCCCGCCTGCACTTTCACCTGAGGGAATTCCTCGTGTGATGATTCCGGATGAAGTGTTTGAAAGGGGAGCTCTCCAGCATAAGGACTTCGTTGTGGGGCGCTTCTTTGGCAGAGTTCCTGCTTTTAAAATAATCCAGAATGTGCTGAACTTCTTGTGGGGCAAAGGGAACAAGCTCGAAATTCATATGATTCAATCTACTCGATCGATGATTGTACGAATTCCGAGCGACTATATTAGAGAAAAGGTCCTAAAGAAGCGTATTTGGTACGTTGACACGGCCATGTTCCACGTTGCACAGTGGTCAGATGGAGAGGTTGCAGACACTTCCTCGCTGGAAGTAATCCCGATATGGGCTCATCTAATTGGAGTTCCGTTTGATCTTATGACCAACGAAGGACTTGGCTGGATTGCTGATGCTCTTGGAGAACCAAAGGAGATGGATGACTGGACGAAAAATCTATCTAGTCTCTCAGTGGCTCATGTGAAAGTTGAAGCCGACGCTACAAAGCCCTTCCCGACCGTACTGGAACTTGTGCGACAAAGCGGTGCGATGTTCCGAGTAGAAGTGGAGTACCCTTGGCTACCGCCATCATGCTCTCATTGCAAAGAGCTTGGACATATCATTAAAGACTGTCTCAAGATCAAGAGACAATGGGTTCCAGTCAACAAAGCAAAGGGAACTCAAGACTCCGGTAATACCCCGGATCCTGTGGTCATCACTGTCCATGAGCCCATGTCTGAAGATCCACAAGCCAGTAATCCTAATGGTATTGTTGAAGACTCCTCAAGAGCTCAGACCCCGCCCCCTCCTTCCTCAATAGGTGATCCTAAGCCTGTTTCTACTGCAATGGAGATAGATCCGCTCCGCTCCCCTCTTGCTTCCACCCTCCCTCCTACCACTCCCAATCCCACCCCACCTTGTCCCCTCCTCCATCCCCCTCAATCTCCTACCCTCCCCTCCTCGCCTAACCCCCTTGATTCTCCAATCTCCCCCTGTCTCCCTCCCTTGAACTACGTCCTCGCTCTCGCTGCAACTGTGATGCCTAAGTCCTCAATCCTTCCCCATACTGTTAACTCTTGTGCTGCTCTCTCGGTGCCTGCTGATCCCCCTTTTCCCCTCCCAGAGGATGTCTTTGTGTCTCAGGCACCCTATCTGATTACAAATGATGTTGTAGCTTTTCCTCCTTTAAGCTCATCAAAATGGGAATCACCAAAAAGAAAGAAAAAATATTTTACCAAACTAACCACTCCTCCCCCACCTGTTAAAAACTCCTCGTCTTTCAACTCTTTTTCTCCCCTTACTGACTCCTCTCTTTCCCATCCTTCCCTTCCCTGCCCGGCTTCCTCATCGACCTCCCGCCCACCTGACCAAAATCCCTCAAACCATTCCTCTGACTTAACCTCCTCAACCCACCCTACATCATCCTCTGTCCTACCCCCTGTTCCTTCTTTTGGCGAATCTTACCCTGTTGCGGGTGCTCTCCTTCCTCAAGGAGTGCCTCCCAGCTATCTATAATGTGTACAAACCTCTTTTTTTGGAATGTCCGAGGTATAAACGACTCGGCTAAGCACCGCCCTTTTGCGCAATGGCTTTCTTCCCATCAGCCATTTATAGGTGCTCTTTTGGAAACCCATATAAAAAAGCCAAACTTGAATCAGTTATTATCAACTTTCTGTCCGGGGTGGAACTACATATCAAACCACAACACTGATGAGGATGGAAGGGTAATTATCATTTGAAAGAGCTCAGTCTCAGTCCAAGAGATTCACCAAACTAGACAATCTCTCACCTGTAAGGTTACCCTTCAAAATGGTCACCACTTCTTCTTCTCGGCTGTATACGCTTCAAACTACAGAGAAGAGAGACTTGAGCTGTGGGAAGGTTTACTTGAGGTCCAGCAAACCTACTACTTGGAAGACCAGAGCTGGCTGATCGGAGGAGATCTAAACCAGATTACTCACCATGCCGAGCACTCTTCTCCTATCGTCAACCACTTAACTGCTGATATGGTTGAGCTAAGAGACTTTCTCCTTGAATTTGGAGTTGAGGACCTCCGGTTTCAGGGCAATGCTCGAACTTGGACCAACAAGAGCCCAGACAACCCGGTTACAAAGAAGCTAGACAGAGCTCTGGTTAACAATCAGTGGATCAGACAGTTCCCCAACAGCATTGCCACTTTCCTCCCCCATGAATTCTCTGACCATTCTCCTTGTGTTGTAAACCTAGCCTGCCCTCTCCCATCATCGGGTACAAAGCCATTTAAATTCTTCAACCACCTTACCAGCCTCCCTAACTTCCTATCTTCGACTGAGGCTGCATGGACCCTTGCCGGAAGCAAAGCATCTGATCTATCTTCGTTGGGTTACAAACTAAAAAATATTAAGAGACCACTCAAAACCCTTCACAATGAGAGTCTTTCTGATATTCAAAAAAGAGTGTGTGAGGCTAATAATTTGTTGAAACTGGTGCAGGTACAAGCAATGGCGGATCCAGCAACTACCATTTTCAATGAGGAGAGGGAACTCCAAGAAAAATATCACTTCCTCCGTGGTATTGAGGAGTCATTTTTCCAGCAAAAATCGAGAGTAAACTGGCTGAGGTTAGGTGACCACAACACCCCCTTCTATCAGAGCGTGGCAGCTGCCCGTGCATCTCAAAATGCTATCAGGTCGCTGACCCTTTCAGACGGTACAATCATCACAGACCCGGATCTCATAAGCACCACAGCGGTTTCTCACTTCGAATCTATCATGGCACCTCAAGTTCTGGATGCGATATCACCCTCTTACCAATGGCTGCTCGATCTCCACAATCTCTCTTGCTCTGACCACCACCGCCAGCTCATGTCTGCTGCTCCTACTCAGGCAGAAATTGCAAATGTGCTGAAGAAGCTGAACCCCAAGAAATCTCCACGTCCGGATGGCTTTACCTCTGCATTCTTCAAGTCTGCCTGGCCTATTGTAGGAAGCGAGGTTCTGCAGGCTATTTCGAATTTTTTCATCTCTTACTTCTTGCCTCGCTCTACCAACGCTACTATCCTCACTTTGGTCCCAAAAAAGCCTGGTGCTACGTTCATAGCGGACTACAGACCAATCTCATGCTGTAACACCACCTACAAGACTATCTCAAGAATACTACAAGCTGATTCTCCCGTCATTCATCTTGCCAAACCAGACTGCTTTTGTACAAGGCAGGTTGTTGATTGAGAACACTCTACTAGCTTCGGAGATTGTTCAAGGTTATCACAGGGAAGGAGGACAAAAAAGGATTACTATTAAGGTCGACATTGCTAAAGCTTTCGATACTGTCCGGTGGGAGTTTCTATTTGCTTGCTTGAGGAGCTACAACATACCAGAGACTTTGATTCATTGGCTACAGGCTTGTGTGTGTACCCCATCTTTCTCTGTAGCCTTCAATGGGTCTACTTATGGATATTTTAAGGGGAAAAGGGGTCTGAGGCAAGGAGATCCTCTCTCTCCTTATCTCTTTGTCCTGGTCATGAATTGCCTCTCGCTTGCTCTGGATAGAGCAGCGGCAAGGGGGTCCTTTCAATATCATCCTCGCTGCGGTAGAACAAAACTCACTCATCTGTCTTTCGCAGACGACCTCCTCATCTTCTCTGATGGTGCTCTGTCCTCAGTCCAGTCCATCCTAAGGGTACTGAAAGATTTTGAGGAACGATCGGGTCTTGCGATCAGTATTCAAAAAACTTCATTTTTTGCTGCTGGGATGTCTGACTCTGAGGTGGGAGATATCAAGCTGCTTACAGGGCTTTCACCTGGTGTGCTCCCTATCCGTTACTTAGGAGTACCATTGCACACAAAAAAGATCTCTCTTGCTCAGTGTGCTCCCCTGCTCCAGTCGATTAAAACCAAGCTGCGTTCTTGGACGGTCAAAAAGTTAACCTACGCTGGAAGATTGCAGTTGGTAAGCTCTGTTATAAATGGTATCACTAACTTTTGGACCAGCTCGTTCATCATCCCCAAGACGGTAATACGCGAAATCGACTCCTTATGTTCGAAGTTTCTCTGGAAGGGTGACATCACTGCCAATGCTTCTGCTAAGGTGGCATGGGAAACTTGTTGTCTCGCAAAGGATAAAGGGGGCCTGTCTCTAAGAAACCTGGACGCTTGGAACACGGCTTGTGCACTTAAGATGATTTGGTTGCTATTCTTCTCCAAACAGTCAATATGGTCATCATGGTTTAGAGTGGAAATTCTAGATGGAGATATTGAAAAGTTCTGGGTGATTAATACTAGACAGAAACACTCTTGGCTGGTGAACAAGTTGCTTGATGCTAGGGAAATCATCTACCCTTGGATCAGGCAGCGTGTTCAAAACGGAGAAACCACCTACTTCTGGTCCACCAACTGGTCTCCTTATGGTAAGCTCACTGACTATCTTCATACTCCTGGGGCAATGCGTTTCCCTGTAAACAAAAACGCAACTATTGCTGAACTTTGGAAAAATGGAGCATGGGTCCTCCCAAATGCGCGCTCAGATAGACAAGTTGAGGTTATTTCTTACCTCACTATTTTGACTCTAAATCAAGGCAGTGATGAAGCAGAATGGTGGCCTGGGGACCAAAAGAACGCAAAGTTCCAGACCGGAGCGATCTATGATCTGCTTCGTCCCTCTACTCCAACGGTGCCTTGGCACAAAGAGGTATGGTTCTCGGGAGGTATCCCAAAACATATGTTCCTGGTCTGGTTAATGGTGAAGAACAGATGCCCCATCCGTGACAGATTACTGAGTTGGGGGCTGCAAACAGATCCCAGATGCCTTTATTGTAATGTTGCAGATGAGTCCATTGCGCATTGCTTCTTCGAATGCAATTTCGCGTGGGATGTTTGGAGAGTAATTGCGGCGAAATGCAGTTTTAACTCCCCCAGACAGTGGCAAAGGATCTTACTCCAACTTCAGCGACCTACAACTAACAAGACCAACAAGACACTGCTTCTCCTATGCTGGCAAGCGACTCTGTATACACTATGGACTGAAAGAAACAACCGACTGCACAATGCTCAGTTTTCTTCTCCTGAAATCTTGGTTAGCCAGATTAAACTGATTATAAAAAACAGAGCCTTCAGTTTAAGGATTGACAGGCCCAAGCTTGCCTCATCTCTTCTCCAGCTTTGGTTCTCCACCTGATGGCTCAAGCTCCTAACTAATGCTGATTCAAGTTTGTATCTTTTGGATATGTAGGGCCACTTGGCCTACTGCGTTCTAACGTATCTTTTGGATATGTAGGGCCACTTGGCCTACTGCGTTCTAACGCTGTAAAACTTTTGATTTCCCTTGCAATTTAAATAGAATATCTTTTTACAAAAAAAAAAAAAAAAACATGATTGAGTATTGATCCCTCAGGACACAATTTAATTACATCATTATATCATTAGTTGGATCCCAGCCTCTTATCATAAGAACATCATAGACAAAATCATGTGTTAAGTTTTCTTAAAAAAATTAAGTGTTATCAAAATTTAAGATTTGAGAATTAACTCCATATTCAAAACTTTTTATCAGGTACCGACGTATTAAACTCTCCAAATCTAGTAATACAAAATTAAAATGGCGATCACCCTAACAAAATGAGCAGAATGGTTGTGACAATCGAATATTAACATTTCAATGAAAAAATGAAGAAAAGGAGAGCTCAAAAAGCTTGAAGCATGAACAAAAGATGTGAACAAGTCAAGGTTAAGACAATGAAAAAGAGAGCGAGAAAGAGACGGCAACGTAAAGACAAACTTTAACTATTACAAATCTTTCGCATCGCTAAAGCCAGAAGGCACACACGCAGAGACAGATCCATCAGGCAAAAACGTTCTCGTCCCGTACCTTTCTTCCGATTTATCTCGGGATTCTGCGTCCGTTATCCACCACATCTACGTGTATAGATAAATACGCAGAGATATGCAACACGTATAGACATGGCCGGCAATGGGACAAAAGGGACAACCGCCCCGATCTAGACTCGTGCCGCCGTATCTTGATAATTAAGGGGCTTAATATTTTTTTATCTATACATATTGTATATAGAAAAAAAAATCTAAATATTCACTAAATTTGGTTGAAAAGGGCCCTCAAATATTTTATATGTAAATAATTTGTTTCCATCACAAATTTTATAAAAATATTGACGATAAACAGTTTAAATATATTTTAATTTTAAATAAACATAAATATTAAAAGGTTAAAGTAAATAGATTTAATTTTAAATTAATATTTTGAAAATATTCTCTTTTGGAGACATATATTTTGAAAATATTTTAAAGATCAGGAATAAAAAATAAATATAAATCAAATTTATTGTTATTTCTTATATAACTCTTTTTAATATTTTAATACTAAAAAATTTAATAATTTAGAAAAACAATATTCCATAATATATTATATTTACAAACAAAATATAAATCAATTTTTGTCAGTTTTATAAACCTATTTTAAATATTTTTATATAATTATAAATCTAATTATTATATGTATAGATATACTGCTAATGATAAAAGTTAGTGAATAAGAAAGATGTAGATAAACACAAATAAATACATGAAATTATCTTTTCTTTTTTTCAAAAATGTTTTCCATTTATTTTTTTGAGATAACTTTAACAATATTAATTTAGACTCAGATAAATAATGAATATTATAATTATAATTAAAATTATTTACTAAAACTAATGATTCAGCCCTAAAATCATGAAAAATGTGACAAATAAACAAATTTACTTCTCAAATAATAGTATAGATACCAAATCCAAATGAGATATACACAAAACCAGGATGTTAGAGTTTGAATATAACTTTTGACCAAAAATAAAAAAAATGAGTTTGGATATATATATATATATATATATATATATATCTTGGTAGTATAAGCTTAGATAAATTTTAGGCTTATTGTAAACTGCATATAAATCACAAAATTATAAAGCATAACTTATTGTTCAAAGAAAATAGTAGAGTCCAAAAAAATAGAGATAGTAATTTTTGGACTAAGATAGAGAGTTGTCATTTATTTTTGAAACACTAGATGATTTAAGTTTTGAAACTAATGAGCAAAATATCCAATTCATAGAGTTTTAGGACTACAAAAAAACTCATTTAAAGTGATTATAAACCACATATTAATGGCCTGACTGGTTCAAACGCAGCGGTTGCGGTTGCGGTTACGGGAGTTTGTGGATGCGGGCGGTTGCGGTTTCTAGCGGTTTTAATAGATTTGTATGACTGGTACTGCGGTTAAAAATTGTTGCGTTTGCGGGTGACTTATGACTGGTTAACTACCTAATGCGGTACAGTCAAATAATAAATTAACAATATTTACATTTATTATAATTATAAAAAATATCAAAAATCATAAAATTATATTAAATATAAAATTTATATTTAGAAAGTTATAATTTTAATTTTTGAAAATTTATTGAAATTGTTTTTATTATAAAATTTTATAATATTAATTAAAATATAATAGATATATTTTAATATTTTCATAATTTCAATTTTAAATTTTTTATTAAATATTTTTACTTTTGTATATATATTTCTTTTAAAAAAAGAAAATTTTTTTACCCTCCCGCAACCGCAAACGCTAGCTGGAGCCAGCTTTTGAATTTATGAGATTCGGAGCGGTTTGAAGCGGTTTGAAGCGGTTTAGAGTGATTTGAGTGATTGTTGCAAACTGGCGACAACCGCTACCAACCGCAAAAGCTGCGTTTGCGGGTGGTAGTGGGAAAACCAGTCGCCCCCTAAGTGTATGCTCCATTTTATATTTTTTATTTTTTCATAAATGCAAAAGTACGTTATGAGAATTGAATAAAAAATTTTAGACATGAGTTATTTACGACCATACACGTTTATTAAAACTCTATTTACACAAAGACACACAATCACCGTGTCACAAATTTTTCGTGCAAAATGTTATAATTTCCCCCTACTTTCTTATCAAAAGACATTATTATCTTTCTACAATATTTTTCAGTTTGTTACCATATTTTTCTAAAGCTAAACTTACAATCCTAATCATGCTTCTTCCATCTCCATATTTTTTTAATCTTCGTCGATTACATTGAAATCCTAAAATTCAAAATTCATCTTTTCTTTTCCACATCATTTTTACACAAATACATTTAACACTGGAGATTCTTTCTTCCGTAATTTTAATATAAGCATTTAAACGGTAAATCTACAAAACATAAAACATATATATTCACCTTTAAATCGATTTGGAAGATTTGATTTCGTCATTTGTTTATTCTCACTTCTTACTTACCAATTTGATATTTGTTGTACTTGAATTCAAATTGTAGATCTTACTAAAATTAATGTACCTAATTTCTAACACATTCAACTGAAGATTGTTAATCTCACTGAAATCATGTGTGCATTTTTTTTTCATTTTGCAGCTCACATTAAATATTTAAGAACATCCATCCAATGCTCCGACGGTTGTCTGCTACTGACCAATTTCTCAGCTACGAACTTAATATTTGTGACATACTACACAGCACTGCCATCTAGACTCTCTGATCCACGACTCTCATGTCCATGCTTACGTCCATCTTTTGTCCTTACTTCCCCTATCCACGCTCGCCCTTCAACATTTTCCCATCCACGCCTTCCTCATCTACGTTTTTTTTTTCCAAGCTTTCTTTTTCCATGTTGATAAGCAGGCCCGTCTCACTCTTTTATTGGATCCAGTGCGAATTTATAAGAATGACACATGCATTTTGTAAAAATGGATCCTAATATTTTCGTAAAAGACCCTAACTCTAACTAAAGTTTGCCAAAAAAATTTATGGGCCATGTGCAAATATGTCTTGAGCAAATGCCTAGAGACGGGTATTTTGATAAGGGACCTTATATGTCTAGTCTCACTGGCGCTTTTATTCTTGATTTTCAAGAAAATATTCCCACCACATCTATAGAATCATCATCATACCATATATCATGCTCCTTCGCCGCACACTATGCCTTAGTCCACTTGATTTTTTATATTTTTCTTTTGAAATATTGAAACTTATCCATAACATTAGAGGTAAACAGTTTCACATATTAGAGGTATATTCGTCTACAAATATACAAAAACAAATCCAAAGTGCTGTACAAGTCTACAGTGTGTTATTGTATAAAAGATAACTTAAAAAGTGTTATACTGTAATGCACTCTAGATAAATCGACTTGTCTTGTTAAATTGCCAAAATGATGTATGGAAAATAGTAACCATTATTAGCATTTTCAACTTTTTTTTTTTTTTTGAACAACTAGCATTTTCAACTTCTAGAATCATCTTTTCACACTTCTAGAGAAATAAGGCCCCAGTTACAGAACTTATAATATTTAAAGGCTTCTAATTTAGGAAGCCAATTAAACCTTATTATGGGAATGTTATTGCTATTTTTTTATGGAAATTTGATATCTTGTGATTTTCATTATTTTAAACTTATCATTTTAGTTCATTATGATTATTTTAGATTGTATTTTGGTGTATATATTGCATATATTGGTTCATTTGCATTTGATAGGGTCTAAACTGAAATAATGTATGCATTTTCCTGTCATTTTGAAAATAACCAAAAGTTAGAGGACAAAATGTGCAAATTAGGGAAAGTTGGTTTGGATTGGATTGATCGATCCCGACAAACCGGATTGATCGATGCTCAATGTCTGTTGCTTGAGGGACAATGCTTCGAGGTGAGAACCGTGTCGGTCTTGATATTAAAACCGCGGCGATCCGAAGCCCAATCTCACAGGAGAACCCGCAAGTAACAACCGCGTAAGAAGAAACTAAGGTGGCTCAGAGACAATCACACCTGCTCGACGTGGATTTGGAGAGGGGAGGGCACGTCGGTAGAGGTCAGATTCAGACAGAAGAAACCGCGGGTGGTGGTTCGAGGTATGATTGAGGTGCAACGGTTTGGTGAAGATCGTAGAGCATGAGATGTGTTGGAGATGCCTTGCTCATGGATTCTTGTTTATCATTGATTGAAAGTTTCTTTTAGTTACTTTTCACTTAAAATTGAATCTTGTTACTTTATTTCACTTACCACTTGTTTATTTAAATTAAGCTAATGTCTTGTATTCTCATTGCTTGAAACAATTTCGGATTGAATTGACCTTTACTTATTACATCGATACTTAGAATTTAACTTTATCCACATCAAAATGCATTTTTATTTGATGACAACAATGCCATCCACAAGTATATCCAAACATGCCAATGCATAAAATCATAGAAAATATGATCTGTTTGGAGGGAAATGTGCTAACTTTAAATAATTATTTTTTAAATATAATTTAAGACTAATATTTTTGTTGTGGATCTACATTTTAATGCCGTAAAAACCTACTAGTAAGTTTGAGAAAATTTAATAATTTACTTCTAAAACAAGGATATTAATTTTTTAGATATATAGTAAAAATAAAATAAAATAAAATTCTAACTTTTAAAAACCTGTATAGAAGTTGAAAGATTACCATTAGCCCTATAAAAAGAAGTTAAAGAGATTTAGTGTTTTAGAAAGAAAAAAAATTATAGCTGAAAAAGATCCTAACCACTTGCCAATTATAATTAAAGGATCCATAAAATTTGGAGTTATTCAGTGTTGTCAAGATTTTTTATTTATTAAGATACACTTACAATTATCTTATCAAAATTTATTAATATTTATACAATAATTTGTTGTCTTTTATAGCCTAAATTAATGTGAAAAAATAATTATTATATTTCAAAAAGGATTGTACTGATGATATCTATAGGTTGTTAATATATTCTTAAAATCTTGTCAAATGTTTAAATTTATGTATATGAGATTTATCTATGTCATATATAAGCGCAATTTGAACGTGATTTTATTGAAAGAATGATTATGTCCCGATTGAAAGTCAAATATCGTGTGAATCGAGAGAAGCATATAACTTCAAAAAAAAAAAAAAACTATTCTTCGGTCTAGAGAGAACATAAAGTAAATAAAGACAGGACTTGGTAAATTGCTTGTTGGTTAATAATATGAGGAAAAGTTCAAAAAGATTAAAAGATTCAAGATTGTAGATGCTTCTTGAAATTAACAAATAGGAATCACAATTAAAAGATGCTAGGTGTGGTAGATTTTACTGTGGTGCATTGTAACATCGTTTCAAAAACATAACAAACAAAAAACAAGCCGTAACAAAGACACGCGCCTTGGAATCGGAAAGATAAACGTGTTCAGCATCCATGGAGTCAGCGGCGGCGGAAGCTCACGACTTACCGTCGATCACGTAACTCGTTTGCGCGCAGAGATCATAAACTCCGACAAGATGTAAGTCTACAAGAAATAGCACGTCACCAAGAATCAAACTACGATGCGTGAGGGTCGCGGCATTTCCCACCATCTACAGTGCCAGCTCTTTCAAGAAAGACGCCGCATCAAATATGGGGAGGTGTGCGACGCTCCAGCATTGTAACCTGATTTGCGTTGATGTGCAATTCCCCATGGACCTTCATTTTGTCGGAGTTGATGATCTCGGCAAGAAAACGAGAGGTGAGATCGACGAATCGTCATGCTTTCTCTCCGCGGCACGTGGTATGATGACGAGTTTATCTAGGCCGTGCGTAGGGATACAGGTTGGTACGTCGTCTGTTGAAAATGGAGAAGAAAATGTGAGGGGAGAAAGACGAGGGTGATCTTGCCGTCGCCATGAGGCGATCGGAGATTAGTGGGAAATTATATTAGGAGTGTGTGTATATATATACAACTCCATGGAAAATCAATTTCGTTAAACGGCAAATATACTACATTATTAGGTTAGGTGAGACATTTGTAAGAAAAAAGACAACGGTTGAGATCGTTTCTTAAGAGGATAGACAACGGTTGAGATGATTTCAAACTGCTGTTAGATGGCTAAACTTTGTGAGTGGTCAGCAATGGTGGAGAAGTAACGGTCGAGATCATTTCTTGGAGATTAAGTTAGGATGTCATGCGATCTAGTGAGGGCATTGACTTTGTGACCAATCAGACACATGCAAAGACTACGTGTCATGATCATGTTGGTGCTGATGTGACAAGAGGACTTGAGAAGAGTCATGACGCCCCCACTTGTTCAACTTTGTCGGTGGCCAGAGGAAAGGGTTAAAGAAAGACTCCATCAGAGACGACTTATAGCATTCTCTGGTGTGAACTAGAGGGTGCAGCTTTAGTGGTTTTTCTCCCTCTTAACTTTTTGAATTTAACAATTACATATTGTTATAGAAGTGTTTGTTTCCAAAATAATTGTTGGTCATTTTCCATTAAGAGGGACCATAATCATCAACATTATGTAACATTTAGTGACAACTAATCAACTATGGCCACGTTTGGCTACTGTATTTATCACCTAATGTGTTTATTGGTTAACTCTCTCAATTCATTTGATAAAGGTTAGTAAATCTAGGAGGCCTAACAGTAATTCTACTAGTTAGTTTGTCTTTACATCTTTTTTTGTCTTCATCAGAACCCCTTTTTATTTGTCTCACAAAGCATAAAATACGTAAATATTTGGGAAGCGTTTTTGTCAGCATATCGTCTGGCCTTCATTACTTGCTCAATTTAGTCTTCACGGCCCGCTGACTGGATTAGTAGTGACAGGGGAGGATCTATCCTTTACAGGAGGAGGGCAGCTGTCCTCAGTAAATTCTATAAGTTAATTAAAAGTACAAAAGGATTACTTTAGTTTATGTAGCTGAGTTGGTTAAATCCCTCTTTCTGCCCCCTCCAAACTCGGGTACGAAGCCCTTCCGGCCATTTTTTAACTGATTTTTTTCTTTCTTTTATTCTCTAATTTTCCTTCTTTATCCACGTGTTGTATTTATCCCTTTTACAGTTTTTGTTCCCTGATTTTTTTCATCAAAAACTATTTTATTTTAAAATATTTTGTTTTAAACAAATACTAGATTTTGATTGCGCATTAAAAGCACAGTATTTATTTACTTTCAAAAATTCTATTGAAAGGATATATTTTTTACTGAAAAGATATATGTGTGTTTAAAATATTTATAACTTAGTTACATTTATAGTTGCGATGATTTGTTTTTGATAAAAGGAGATGATTGTATATGTTTATAAGAAAAGAAGATAAATTATAATTGTAATTTGTTAATAGATGGAACCTAGATATTGGATTTAAAGAGAAGTTCACTGTGTTGTAGATCACACCTTCAAATCACATAAGTAAATTTTGATAGGTAAAAAAATTATTCGTTTTTTTTTTCTGTTTTGCATTGGTCTTGATTTGTTTAATGATCAAAATAAGATCATATAACCCAAAACCTATTGATGAATTATTTTAATTCGTGTGAGTGAATCTGACTCTGAATGAAACAATCTATAAGTATAAAAATAAAAAAAAATAGTTTTTTTTTTCAAAATAAATTATCAAGAATAAATTTGTATCTTTACCTTTCTTGACTAACATACCAAAACAATATCATGGTCTCATTTTCTTAATTTACCTTTATTTTTTTATTTTTTGTGCCATTATTTAATAAACTTGTATATGTAAACAAAATTATTTTCAAAAAATTTGTTTCCTTATTTAATAGACGAAATTAATTAAAAAATCCTAAAAATAAGCAATGGCATGCCATTGTAAATAAATTGAAACTATAAGGGCATGATGGGATTCTGCTTTAATAGTTTAGATTCTAGTACTTTCATGTGTATTTTGTTAGTAATTTCTTTCTTAATTTTCATTTAGTTACAAACATGTTTTTGTTACCTTTTTTTAGTAATTTATTTTATTTTCTATATGTTATCCTTATTAAAAATAAAGAAAATATTTATATAATATTATTAAGTAAAAATATTTTTTATTAAATAATTTATGCCCCACTCAAAATATTTTCTAGATCCGCCTCTGAGGAGTGATCGTTCCACCACAATTCTGTCTACAAGCAGTAGGGGCTAATTGTTTATGAGCACTACCATCATGTACACGATACACATAAGAACTTAATCAGTGTCTCAAGAAGAGAATCCCGCGCGTGACCCAACACACCCCTAAATTTTTTTATCATTCTCTAAGGGCATTTCTAACCCATACTTATTTTTTCCTCTATAATTTCCACAAAAATAGAGTAACTCTATTATAGAGTAAGTTTTGCTCCAATGGTTTACTCTATAATAGAGTTACTAATATGGAGTGAAAAAATGAAATCCCTCTATTTTCCCCTCTATAATAGAGTAACTCTATTATAGAGTAAACCATTGGAGCAAAACTTACTCTATAATAGAGTTACTCTATTTTTGTGGAAATTATAGAGGAAAAAATAGGTATGGGTTGGAGATAGTCTAAGACTCTGCGATCTTAATCTTGCCTCCTGCTCAGCCTCTCCGTCGCTGTATGGCATGGTGTTGTGAGAGGGCCCACGAGTCTCCCGCTTTGTCCATCTCCACCTCACCCTTTGTTGATCGATTCACCTATTTTCTCCTTGTTTGGTGACTCTGGATCCGGTCGTTTCTCCACCGGATAGTCGGTTTTCAAAGGCATTTTTGGTTACCTCCGGACCACCGGCAAAGCGAGAAGAATATGAGTTATTTCTCGGACCTTGGATCTCATGTTAGTCACCGACTTCACTCAAAGCTCAAAGCTGGGTCAGCTTTGAGATCCAGGACCGCCGGAACATTCGCCACCGTCGTCGTTCATGCACCTGTCGTCTCGCTCTAGTAGGTTTTCACTAGCGGCTTGTCTGAGGTCTCCACAAAGCTTCACCTCTCAAATCGAGTGAAAGGTGGTTTCGAGGTAAGCCACCGAGAACCTTTGTTCCTTAGTTTGAGAGACAAAAACCATAGCGATTTATCTCGTTTGTATTTCTCTTTCTTGCTTCCTATGATGTTCACGAGGGCTTGAGGACAAGCCTTTATCTCGGCGTCACCTGCAGAGAGGCGAGGGCTTTCTTTTCCCGGTTGAATCGCCTGCTTCAGGGAGTTATATATTTCTAATGTGCTTTAGAACATATATGATTTTCCTAATAGATTCCCCTTATCTATTTGGTTCTAAAACTAACCTTTTATCAACTATCATGCGTTGCATCTCAATGTCCATTTTCCTTGCACATTTGCGACCCAACAATAAAGATTTAGGCGCTACTTTGATTTTCCTGCCACTCTAACTATATGTGGAAGACGTAAATCATGTATTATTAAGTTTAAAGATTACCCGAATTTATGAAAACAGTTTCTACATGGTGGGTGGGGGGACGCAATCCTAAATGGTCCCGAGAATAATTAATTTTGGTATTTATCAGTGAGCTTATAGAAATGGCCCATTGCTATTTTATTTAGTCCAAGCCCAAACTAGCTTGAATCTCAAATTATGTCCGAGAATTTATTGCACAATAAAGTTTTTTTTAATGCTAAATGACTGCACAATAAAGTTGATCAGTAGAATTTTATTTTTTTCGTAGAAAAATTATTTAAGTGTACGTACGTATTACGTAAACTCGAACAGATATGCTAAAATCAAACGAAGTTATGTTTAAAAATTCCCCTAACTTATTAATGCAGCCTCTAACTGTATAAAACTAACTGAAAATCCCAGAAAGCTATATAAATCTACAACTAATCGACCTCTTTTCAATAGTATAATTGTTGCTAGCTAGTTTGTTTCGAAAAAAAAAAAATCAAAATTAATTATATACATAAATGGTAAATACATTGTATACTATAAAATGATTTTCTTTAAAATTTGTGATGTTGAGTTTAATGAACCCTTCTAACAACTCATTGATGTTTGACATTTAAAAATAAAAATTACAGAAACTTGCTAATAATTCATTTTGTGGAGAACTGTGACCGCAAATCGAATTGTAAAAACTCAAATTTTGGCCTTCCAACTCTACGATGACCAAATGTCTTGTAAAAATCTCAAATATTAGTCTATTGAAATTTGATCATGGTAAACCGGTAAATCAGTATGGATTTATGTAACAAGAAAAAAATATGAGAAGGTTGTTACTGTTAGTTTTCCTTAATATTTTTTTTATCAACGCATTTAATTTTGATTTAGGGAGATTAAACTATGCCGTACTTTTGTTTGGGTCTCAAACACGCGTGTGGAGAGGCATAGCATGGCAGCATGTGGATGCTCAATTTGCAGAGAAACTTATATTCTTTTTTCTATACATTATATTAAAATAAATATAACTCCACAATTTAATGGACATCATCATAATGTTGTGTTTGCCTTGTAAACTTTTGAATAATACAATTTGTATCCACCTAGGTTGCATGGAAACGGAAACAGATACGCAGAGACGAAACGTTTCGAAACGTAGAAACGTGATTTTTGATTTTTTTTGCTTTGGAAACGCTTTACAAACGTCTATAAATACACACACATATATATATATATATATAGATGTAACTAATTAATATTATGTTTAGTATATCTTAGAATACAAATAAACAAATAGCTATTTTATTTAATCATACGAAAAAGTCATCATTAAATATCAAAATCATATAAAAAGTTTAAAATAACAAAAATCAAGTACTTAAATATTAAATAAATTAACTAAAATAAAAATCATAACAGCAAATCATAATCAATTCCGGAAAGTTCTAGCGTTTCCAGAACAGAAATGCGAGTTTCCAAAACAGAAACACGAGTTTCCAAAACAGAAACACGAGTTTCCACTAAGTTTCTAAACTGAGATTTTTTAAGAAACGAGTTTCCAATGCGTTTCTGCAAGTTTCCGAGAGATTCCGATTCTGAAACGTTTCCGAAACGTGAAACGTACCTTCAACCGAGTTTCCATGTCCACAACATGTTTTTCCTTTTTTTATTTTCTATTACATCATTTGGTGCTGACAAAAAAAATACATCATTTGGTAGCTAAACCCCGTTCTCAACTTTAATAAATTACAAGACCCGACGTATCATTCTTTTTAAAGCTATATAATGAAAATCGAATAAGCAATATGTGAAATATACATCACAAGTATTATTACGTTATTCTTTTTTTTTCTATAGTGCATGTTGTTTCTGTGGAGCAGTACATATAATCTCCTTGATTATTAACGTTAGTATATTCCAAAAGAGCAGCATCTTTATTGTTGGAGACAATTCTTTTTGGTGACAGTTCTAGCGGTGATGGTATGTTTAATAAACTAATTTGAATTCACAGTAACACAAAAAATGTTTAATTAGAAATTTTGTTGAAACTTTTACCATTTAAGATCTGACCGGTGTAAACATAACGGTTGGAGATGCAGTTGCCATAGTTTACAGATTTGGATGGTTGCGATTTTAAACATTATTAACATTTTGTATGACTCGTATAATGGTTATAAATTTATGGTAAGCATGTGGTCGCTCGAACTGTGAAGCAGCGATACTCTATGGCGACTTATGGCAGTTGGGGTTTCAGGAGTCTTTTTTTTTTAGAATACGGTGTCGGTGGCCGCGGAACGCCTCCAAAATGATTTCTATGATGATATAACGAAAACGGATCTAAAGGCGGGTTTGGACACTCCGGCCTTAGTGAAATCTGAAACATTTGAATCTACTACCGCCGATATTTATCGGAAGAGGAGGCTTGCCTCCATAGTCTTCCTTTCCTCCCCCCTCCCCTCTTGATTTTTTCTCTTTTACTTGTTTT
Source organism: Brassica napus (assembly GCF_020379485.1). Lineage (NCBI taxonomy): Eukaryota > Viridiplantae > Streptophyta > Magnoliopsida > Brassicales > Brassicaceae > Brassica > Brassica napus. Next base: position 9,237,324 of record NC_063435.1, on the reverse strand, counting down.
TTTTTGTCAATTCCTCTTTATGTTATTGTTGTTGGTTCCCTTTTGCTTTACTTCCTGTAATATAGCACTGCCATTATGTTACTGTTTTCGATTACCCATTTACGGGTTTTAGTATTTATATTAAAAGAAAAAATGGCCATTTTATTGTGATTTTAATTAAAGTACCTATGGAATATTTTTATATAATTTGATATTTTGATACATCAGATCACTGACTTGTTTAATATAAGCAATGATTATTCTATGAGTTCAGTTTTAGCGCTACACTTTTTGGATGTATTTGTATTATTATATATATTATATCAAACGAACTTAAGACTATAATCTATATATTTCCACAAGAGACAAGACCTACGGCACTTAATCATGATTACAGCCACTGGTTTAACATTAATTAGATACAGTTCCGGATGATGTGTGCACCGTGGCGTTGAGTTGTGGCGAAGCCAAGTGGAGGCTCTGTCCAACGTTTCTTTGTCATTTATCAAATTTTATTTCTCAAGTTTTTCTAATAATTAATCTCTTTTTTTCCAACTTTTGGTAATAATTAATATCTCGCCATACGCTCTTTTTTTGCTTGCCTTGTCATTGTAGGTTTTTCAAATTTGCTGGGTGCCGTTATTACAAACTTAGATAATTCACATACAAGATCATCGATATTTGCCCGTACAGTTTTAGGCACGCATGCATGAGAATTTAAATCTTTTGTCAATTCAAGAATTGATGATTGATTATATTCATAGATAGAGATGTGTGTTTCGCTGTATATGTTTATATCTAAAGAGTGCATGGTTTTCTTTATTTTGGTCAGCAATGACTGTGAATTTCAAAGCTAATAAAACCATTTGTGTATACGTAAGTTATGTATCCATCTGAATCGGTTGACATCTTGTAGGGGGCAGTTTGGACTATTATATCATATAATTTGTTAGATATGTGAATTTTTAATTTCAGTTTAGTTGGATTAATGTCGGTTTAAATCATATAATAGTTGATGATAATGTGGATGAAAGGGAAGTTTTAGTGAAGTATATAAAATAAGAAACCTGATTAGTGTTAATAAATATTATATTTTCTTGTATTGGATTAGAGAAGCCGTTGACTTTGCGGAAAGACTGGCATACCATTTATAAAATAACTAATCGTATATTATTTTATGTTTTATTGCCCACAAGGAGTAGCTAGATAGATGGTCGATCATATGATAGTAGCATACGTCGACATCATCAGCCTCCGACCAAACAAAAGAAACAACCTTGCTTCAACGTAAGCGCATATAGATTATTCCTATTGGCGATATGTTTATCGTATAGAGTAAGTTTAATGACAATTTCACAACGTGCGTAACGTACGTAGTTATCAAGAAATATCATATGTGTGAAACGTACGAGGAATACAATAGCATGCAGTTCAAGTGACTGTTATTAGCGTATTAACTATTTTATGAAGTATGCATGTTATATGACATTTGAAGTCGTGGTAAAACGTAAAAGTCCGTGTGGACTTTGTCAATATTGAGTCTCTTGATATAAAGTTCGAATCCTGCATAAGCCTAAAGACTAAAGCTATATTGCAGAGTTCTTAATTCCTTTGTGGAAAGATACAATAATTCGGATGCTTATACGCAGCTGTTGTTCGTTTAGTCACACGCTCAATATCTTAAGTTCTTAACTTAGATATTCAATCTTTTCACTCAACGCCATCTGAAATCATTCAGCGAAAAAAAAAAAAGACTATGTAGGAAGTGGATTACATCTTTCTATTGGACCCATCAGATAGAAGGTACTATAGGAGGTGGATTACTTCCTTTCATCAGGCCCATCAGATAGCATATCCGGCCCATTATATATAATTCGGTGTTAGCTCAGCTCTCGGAGCCACGCGACAAAAAAACAGCTCGGCTTGTGACTACTTTTACCCGAGTGACGCAAGCGACTAAAAGTATACCGACTTAGCGGCTCAAGCCCGACGGCCTAATCGCTCAGCCCAACGTGCCGAGGCCCATGAAATAGAGCGACCTAGGGTAATCACTGGCGAAAATCAACTATAGAAAGAAACAAAAGAACGCTGAGAAAACAATCTGAAATCAATTACACAGACTCTTGGTGGCTAGAATTAGGGTTTTACTTCTTCTTCTCGCCGACTTGTACTTTTCCGGTGAACTTGCTTTCACCATTTTTTTTTCACTGCTTCTTTTCCTATTTGTAAATCGGCTAAACACCCAAAACTCGGTACAAACAGACTATACAAAATATCGTCAAGGAAAGATTTGTTTTCTACAAAAATATGATGGTAAAAAGTTTGATTAAATGGAAATACAAAATAACTGAGAATAATGGAAAAGGAAAATAATTAATATCCATAATCCGGTATGATAAAATAATTCGTTGAAACCTCTTAACTATAATTGCTAAAAGATACGTTTCTTTTTATCTTCTTTATCATAACAGTGAAATTGTATCCAACGAAAAGTTGACAGTGTACAAATGGTCATATGTTTGATTCTCGTTAGAAATGATATGCTCTCTTTAGGAGATGTAATTTAACATGGTTACACATCTTTCTTTCTTTCTTAAAAATATAAATATTTATAAGCTAAGGTTTAATAACTTTATAGAGAAAAAGCTTACATGAATATATTTCATATATAATTACTTTATACCTTGGAACTTCTAAAGCACAAGAGATGAACCAAAATAAAATGAGAAAGAGCAACTAGCGAGTAGTACCACGAACCACGACCGCCGCGCCAATCATGCTTACATCTCTTTTACATTGTTTTCCCTTCCAAATCTTGGTATTTGATATGAGATTTTGTCTCTTTTCCACTCCTTGTCAAACCGAGCAAATTTATTGGTTCATTGGTGGCTTGATCCTCATCATCTAGTACAGTGAAGAGAGAAAGATTCTTAAATCCACTAACTTGAGACAATGTGGTTAAGAAATCAACAATTAAAGTTTTTTCAACTTCCTTGTTGATAATATTTGATGGAGAAGTTTTCATAATAGATGTTGAAATGGTTATGCATCTTCCTAAAATAATTTGCGAGCCTTTAGATCTAGAACCTTATATTAATTCAAAAACTGTAAAACATAAATATGTGAATGATAAACAACATAAACATATAACCAATCAAAGTTTTTTCTTTACGAAATGAAGTTGAGAATGTTTCATACCAAGTAAAAAGACGGGAAATCAAGCAGAATGAAAATCTAAAGTTTAGATTCTATGCTCGCAATTAAAGCCATACGATGTGTTATGGACCTCTTGGTATTCGGAAGAAACATAGAAAGTACAAACTTTCGATATAAAAACTCTCTCGGTTTAGAGAAAAGAGAGAGCTATTTGGATCATTGCTTGTAAGCTAATACTTATCTATGAAGATTGTAGGTGCGTGTAGAGCTTAAAGAACGTGGAAACACACAATTAGAGAGTTGTTAAGAAGCATGTGATGTTGTAATTCACGCTCGCAATAGCCCAATGAATCCCCCCACGCGTCTCTCTTGCGCACACACCTTCACCATTGTGTTCTTCCCATTGCTCACCCCATAAACTTCAGTCCCCAACACGTGGCACTCATCTGCGTTTTTAAACCCAAAGTTATTTATTCCCTTTTTGCCATTTGGATGATCTATCATTTTTTTTTGGATAAAATTATAAATAGACTCAGCTTGTCCTTGTTTATTAGTACTATACTCTAATGATGGAACACACTGAAAAACAATAAAAACAAACAATCATTAAAATGTCAGGAAACAAAAAAAATTAGAAAATAAGCTTGTACTGAAAGGTACTAATATAATATACCTGAAATTAACATTTTCTTTTGTTGTTTTCTAGGTTCTATTCAGGTCTAGAGACAAAAAAAAAAAAACTCTCTGATTAATCATGTAATTTGGCTTATTTTTATAAAATTTTAAACATAATTTCATGATTTGTTTCTCCTAAACCCTCTCCAAACCCAATAAACCGAAGCAAAAACACAAGAGCGAGAGAAGTAGTAACGCATTAGTTTTCGGCCACCTCCTCCATTGAAGCGAAGCTCCGAGAGAGAGAGAGAGAGAGAGATTGTAGTGTGGTGCATCGTTACAAAACATAACCAAACCCGTACACGAAAAAAAGACACAGACTTTTTGTTTTTGTTTTTGTTTTTTTGTCTCTTTCCATGGTAATGACAGAACTCAACTTCCTCCCAACAATCTCCGATCGCTTCACCACGACGTCACCGTCACCGTCCTTCTCCTCACATTCCCTTCTTCCCTTCACCCATCGACGAACACGACAAAGTAACCACAGACCTGTCTCCGTACGCATGGAGCAGTCACGACCGAGAAACCGAAAAGACAAGATCGTCGTCATCTTAGGAGCAACCGGCGCCGGAAAGTCACGTCTTTCAGTCGATCTCGCCACTCGTTTCCCTTCAGAGATCATAAACTCCGACAAAATCCAAGTCTACGAAGGACTGGAGATCACCACCAACCAGATTACCTTCCCGGACCGTCGCGGCGTTCCTCACCACCTCCTCGGTTACCTCCCCTCCGAAGACGGCGAACTCACCGCCGGAGATTTTCGTGCAGACGCTTCAAACGCCGTTTCCGACATAATCTCCCGTAAAAAGCTTCCGATCATCGCCGGCGGATCCAACTCCTTCGTCCACGCGCTCCTCGCCGAGAGATTCGACCCAAAGATCGATCCTTTCGCGTCTTCTTCAATATGTCGGGATTTGCGTTACGACAGCTGTTTCGTCTGGGTGGATGTGTCGGAACCTGTGCTGTTCGAGTATCTTCTGAAACGGGTCGACGAGATGATGGGTTCGGGCATGTTCGAGGAGCTGTCCGGGTTTTACGACCCGGTGAAAGCGAGTAGGGCCCGGTTTGGGATCCGGAAAGCCATAGGCGTACCGGAGTTCGACGGTTACTTCAAAATGTACCCACCGGAGAAGGAGGTAAAGTGGGATTCAGGGAGGAGAACGGCGTACGATAAGGCGGTGGAGGATATCAAGGAGAACACGTTGAGGTTAGCGAGGAGGCAAGTATGGAAGATAGAGAGGCTGAGAGAAGCAGGTTGGGATATTAAGAGAGTCGACGCAACGGCGTCGTTTAGAGCTGTTATGATGAGTTCGAGTTCGTCGCGGGAGTGGAGAGAGATTTGGGAGGAGCAAGTTTTGGAGCCAAGCGTAAAGATTGTGAATCGGCTGTTGGTGGAAGATTAGGTTATTTCCCAGCCATTTTCCAGCTCATTTTTTTTTTGCTTTTCATATCATTAAAAGGGTTCGTTGAGAGATTATTTTTCGAAAAAAGGCACATTTTTTTGTTGGGTTATCTACAAACATGTAATACATATGATCTCCGCCATTTTTGGTACTCCAAAACTCCATTTCTATTCCGAAATGCTGTGGAAATTAAAGCAAAAAAAAAAGTCCATTTCTGTCTTTTTTTCAAAAGTTATGTTCCTTTTCTTTTTTTTTTCAAAAGTTTTTTTTTTTTTTTGACTAAGTTTTTTTTTCAAAAGTTATGTTCTTTAAAATGTAACAAAAGTTTTGATCTTTAGAAAATTAGGAGGTTGTTTGTCTAGTCTGCAGAAATGTGTGTGTGGGAAAAGAAAAGCGTATGAGAGAGCAACGGCAAGGAGGGATGAGCTAAACTGCGAAGCTTTGCATTTAGCGTCAGAACAAAATAAACCTTTTTGTTGTTTTTTTATGTCATTGGAAATTTACCTTTAAGTTTTTCTGTTCTTTTTAACGGAAGTCTAGACCTTAAACCTCAGTATAAATCAAAAATTGTTTTTGCCAAAGAAACCTTTTGTATATTATTTTACGTTATTAAGAATAAAAGATCTTTTTATATTTATTTTACGTTTGGATATTCATTTGGATTCAGTTTAAATTTTTAGAATAAATATTAAACACCATTTGAGTAGTTTTTGAATTTTGAGCCAAATTGGTTCAAATCCTTTTGGGTTCATGCTGAATTCAAGTATTTATATGGGGGATTTTTCAAAAAAAAAAAAAATATATATATATATATATATGATTTTAAGTTTTTTTATTTAATGTTGATATTTTAATATGAACTACTTATTAAGTACTCTGAAATCACTTAACAAATCGATCTAATTTATCATTTAACATATAAACTTGAACAATGTATGACCAATACCGATAATAAATATAAGTATTAGATAATTAGAGCTATTTATTTTGGTTCCATACACTAATTTCAGATACTAATTCAAATCTAAAAACATATATTCATTGTCAATTTTTCAGAGTTTTCAGATTTTATATTGTGAATTTGGAACGAGTTTGGATAATAGTGGATATCTATATTACCGTTAAACATGATCTATTTATGTATTTTATATATTGGATCATATTCGGATTCAGGTTTTCAGATAAGATTTGGTTCAGATTCAGTTACAAAGCCTCATACCTAATTTATTTGAATTACTTTTACAAAAATATGGTGAAAGATAGAACTGAAATTTTGGTTTTACAAAATTTTAAAGCTCTGTGAATCTACTCTCCAACAAGGCAAAGACAATCCCGATCATAGTTACGAGTAAAACGTTACATTGGATTGAAGAATTTATATACGGTTTAAAGTTTAGTCTATTGTCTATGATCGTGTATAGCATTTTTTTTATAACAGTTCATGTAATCCATTGGTACTATCTTAAGTTCTAAAGATATGTTTACGATGCTTGACAGCTAATGTTATACTCTATTAAATACGGATATTTTAAAATTTTATTTGTTTTAAGTTTACATTTCTTTTAAATATATAGAGCTTTGTATTAGAAAACACGAATTGTCATTTTGTTGTATAATTATGTGTGTTTCTTGTTGTTGCAAACATAATTTTGTAACCTGAGCCGCAATGAGTTATCAGATTCAGACAGCTCCACATACTTATTTGAAGTCGGATATGACAACTAATATTAGTTAAAACAAAATCCTCTAAATCTTAAAAGACAATCTTAGATAGATCTTATTCGACTAGTTTTTAATGATCTTGGTTATGATTCGTTTGAATTTTAAAGCCCCCTTTTTGATCCAATTTATTTCAATAGTATTAAAACTTCGATGAAATCTTCATCATAATAAACATAATGAGATGATAGATTCTTATACATCTCCCACACGACTTTATGTCCCACATCTACTAGCCGTGGATCCAAACTCTAATCACAAGATATTGATGATTCTTGAGTTCTATAAGTGCATCCAGCACGTTACAATTTGTACTAAAATGATAATTGTATTTTAAGAAGAATGATAATTGTATTTTAAGAAAAAATGATACTAATTATCTGTGATACTACTTTATGATAATATATGCGTAATGGTCGTAAGAAGAACATCGTTTGTGAATGTGACGTGTGGACGATTTTATTTGATACCATAAACGTAAATTTGCTGTATCTTTGGGTTCGACCGGTCGAGGCTACTATGTGTTAACACTTTCCATGGAGTATTTGGCCACTTAGACTTTGGTTCGACCATTGTATCCGTGATGAGTTTGCGGAAATGTTTTATGGTATACTTTAAATTAGTCGGGCAGTTCAACAAAACTCATACTCCTCCTATATGGTAAACTAATTGCCATACAACGTATATTTCCCCACTAAATATAAAAAAAAAAGGTATTTCCATCGATCTCTATCACTATTTATTATTTTCTCTTTGTCCACCAGTGTTCTTTGCAGTTTTGTGAAAGGGTCATCATTTGTGATAGTACTTGATCAGAAACCAAGACAATAATATTGGCACGTAAACTGTTGACTGCAGGGGTTGCTATCAAAACTTTTATACCATTGATATAGGTTTGGTCAACAACGCTATATATACAATTATTTCTTCAATTACAATCCTAGAAGTGAAATAAGTATCTAGCTAACAAATTTATAGATCTAAAAAAAATAAAAAATAAAAAAACTTATAGATCTCCTCTTATGTACAATTAGATTGTGTATTTGTCCGTCCTGTAAACCTAGAATGAGTGGTCCCATATTCCCATATGTATTGGATATATGTTTCAATGGGGTTTATGCATACTATATGCCAATTAACTTATATACTTTGTCATTCTAGCATATTCTCTTTTTTTTTTCTTATAATCCCGGCTTATAGCTAATGGTTGACACTTGTGCTGCCGGGGTTTAATAACTCCAATTCGTGTATGAGATGTGATGACATAAAATGTTAGTAGGGACTTGGTGGTTCTAGAAACATATGTTGGTAATTAGCTACTAACAAACGTGTTTTCTACTAACAAGTAACAAACGTTTTAATTATAAAGTATTTTTGTATGAGTTACCAACAAATGTTCTATGTATAGACCAATTGATCCAAGGCGTACGACAATACATCATGATGTTTTTACCTAGCTACTAATAACATTGATAATATAGTTAATTCAGTGTTAACATATTTTTGTTTCCCAAATTTTATGTAAATTTTTATTTGAAACTACTAAATTTTTTTCACTATATTTATGATTTATTATAGAATTTAGACAAGAAATCACAAACTAACTTAACACTTAACTCAATCGTCTTTAGTTAGTGCACTAATCTGTAAAATTTTGAATTTCAGTTTGTCATAATAATGATCATTCATACTTTACCGCCAAGCACAACTAGGAGTAGCTTGAAATTGGTTGCTTTCGAAGCATCGTAGCAACTAGCAACAGGGGCTAAATCTATTAAGTTGTCTCTATCAGACATAATAGCACAGCCGTCTGATTGATTTAAATTCATGTGGGAGAATGAGAACCTATCTTCTTCTTTTTCAAGAGCCTGTCTTGTAATTTGTGATGAATTCAGTCAAAAAAAATTTTATGATGAAAGAAGAGAGTATATTCATAAAGCTTGACAATAAAATAAACAAGAAATCGTTCTCCTGATCTAGACGTTCAATTTAAAGCAGTGGCGAATGTTTATATAAGCTTAAAAATATAGCTAAAAATGATATTTACTAAGAAAAAATAACTAAAATTTAAGCATATTAAACAAAAGTTATGAAAATTTCATGGTGGCACTTGCCGTCTCCTTGAGTAGTTTAGGTTCGCCACTGATTTAAAACCAGGATCTATAACACAATATATCAAGAAAATGGAACAATAAATTTTCTTGATTATAAGTATTGATGACACCGAGTAGTTTGCTTCGTAATACTTGCTTAATCCGATTTGCGTCTCGTGATTGGAAGGAAGCTTCTCTTTATCTCCAATATGTCTAAATTCATGCAAATGACAGCTTTGCATCAAATGGAAATATAATTATAACTTTCTACCAGATTATTCGATCTTTATTATATGCAATAAGGTCTACGATCAAAGTACGGACTTCTTCGAACCCTATTATAATCCCTGTTTGGTGGCATTCTATTTTGTATATACACATACGTTCTTTGTTCATATCTGAATGTTTAATAAAGTCAGAAACTCTTTTTTAATAAAGTCAAACCTTAATAGTCAAATAACTTTGTCAAAAGAATAAAATATTTAAATCAAATAGTTATGGTATGCGTAGCGTATGGTTGCAAGTTTGCAACATCCGACTTATGGTCGAATTGTTTTGTATACAAGGGCTGTGTATCTTCATTAAAATATCAACAATACAACGATAATTATCCAGACCACTCGGCAAGTCTTGTATTCGATTCTTGCTCACGACTATATTGTAGAGAGTAATGATTGTGTAGACATTGGGAGTCCCAATGTGGTATACTACATATCTGCAGTTTCTTCTCACATTTTTGATGATTTGGACGGCATCTGCTTTTATGTGCAAAAGAAATATATGAAATCTAGATAGTTTAAAACAGTACTAATGATAAGTAACTTTTCCTCCTAGTTATTATGCCGAATATATATTTATTTGTAGAATGATCGGAATTGATTCGTGATATACAAAAACACGATTAAAAAAGAAATTTGTTTGACTTCTTTTAATAGGGACTAAAATACAATATTATTAAACAAATAAAAATTAACATATATCCATATATTTTGAATCTAAATAATTAAAATCATTATATGAATATAAAGTGCATGAAATAAATATTTAGTTTGAAAATAGAATGCACATACATATATTATATAAAATTTCATCATCTAGTAGTATATTATGATGTAGTATATTATATTATTATTTTTGCTTGAACTAAAACAAATAAAGTTCAAATCGTGAAATAAAACTAAAATACCATGTTAAAACTTTTTAAGAAGTTGAACAAGAAAAACTAGAACAAAAAAAAACACAAGACGCAAAACCATATTCAGTAAATAATCATGTTTGATAGACGCCTTGGCGAAACAGCTCTCGCACTGTTTATAACAAGCTCCACTCATGGAGCATAAACCCTTTAAGCTTAATGCAATGCAATGTTGTTTTAACAACAAAAAAAGACATCTAAATTACTAGTTAGACGGTTTACATGTCTATAAATCTTAAAAACAATGGTACTTAATATATACAAAAATATATTTTATATTAAATATTATTAATCACAAATGATAAAATTTAATATTTTATTTTCATAAAATTTCGACATTATGATATATCAATTATTATAATTAATGAATTTAAATGATATATTATTATTGTTACAATATTGTAATTGTCTAGAAGGTTTAGAAAACAGTTGTCATGACTTTACTAGGTTTAGTACTTTGGCGTTCAGACGTCTAGAACCCTTTTAGAGCACTGTTAAGTATAAAATTAATTGGTTAATGTGAAACCTTAAACTTAAAATCTCTACTATGTGATATACATGCATATTCAGATTACTTTATCCTGCTCAAGTTTTTTACTCAAATCACACCTCAATTCTCTTGCCCTTTGAATGTTTTACTTTCAAAGATCATGATGCATTGCATTTTATTATCTTTTTTCTCATTTATGACAATTTACAACAAATATCAATCTGTCATGTTAATCATATATATATATATGTATATATATATGTATATATATATACATACTAGCTTACACGACTTATCAAAGATTTCTTATGTTTTTATGTTTTATGCAGTAACGTGCCTTTTTGGTTTGTTTGGAATGATTAGTTGGTGTTGTTAGTTTCGTGGACTGTTGATGTATAATGTTTGACTGATAGGGGCTATCTCCACTCCTACAACTGCAAAAGATCACTTGTCACCTCCCTCACAGTCGCTGATGCGACTTTGTAGCTACATTTTTCTTATTAGATCTTGAAATAAACGTGCATTTTATATGATTGAGAGGTAAAGAGTGTTGTGAGTTGTGTGGAGTTATGTGCAAGATACCCAATCTATAATAATGCAAGACTAGTTATGTGCAAGATTCTTCCTACAGAAACGATTGTGCTTTTATCTATATTCTCTCTTTCATTAATTTTTTTTTTTTTTGGTTAAACGTTATGGTGAACGATCACTAATGCAAGTACCCCAAATGTTTTTCTAACTTCTCAATAGCTTGTTTGATACAGTATATTTCCATTTATTTTATGATATGAAATTGTTAATAATTAGGTTTAATTTACATGCTTACTTTTTACAAAGAGACTGGTGAATTTGAAAACACCTAGCGAGTATGCCAATGTTTAACCAAACATCCACACATATATATTGGAATTATGTCACGAAGGCAGGTGAAGTAGTACATTTGTATGTCGTGATTCGTGAACGAGAAAATGGCATGCGTGATCATATGTGTTCCTATTGACGAGAGGGGGAATGCTGTTGCTTGAAGCAACTAATAAATGTTTAGAAATAAGTTAATCTTCTAAGTACTATACTATAATTCACAAGTAAATAGAGACCACTTAATAGTTGATATGAACAATTAAATATATTGCGAGGGACAACGAACAGACAAAACAAAAGAACACAGAACAGTATTACTGTAAGAGATGCGGGAGATCCAAGAAATGTAAGAAAGAATTATAGTTTCATACATTATCAGATTAATTTGATTTCTTTCCCGAAGCACAACAGTTTGCATCCGTTAAATATGACAAGGCCTAAATGTGTAGCACACTTGCATCCAAATGTGTAGCTACAGGATGCGAAAGTGCGCGTGCGGTGCCTTTGCGCATGATCTTATAATCCCGATGCCTCAGCTTTTCACTTACCATTTTATAATAGTATCATGTTCTAGTTGTATGCTTTAGGACTTTTGATCTTTACTTTGGGCTTCTATTCTACGTAATGTTTGGGCTTAGTTCTTACGCTTATTATTTTAAACATGAGCCCACTTTCTCTTTCTTTTTTTTTAACAGCCGCCCATTTTCTTTCTAAACAATTAAAAGGGAGAAGAATAGAACTCATATGTAATTTTCAACCTACAAATAATTGTGTACAGCAGTTGAAATTATTACATTGTAAATTTTTGAAATAGAGTAATGTTGGAATATAACAAAGACGGCAAAGAATTACCTTTTAAAATCATATTTTTAATACTTACATCCGTGAGGTATTTATAAAGTTTCAACGAAAAAAAATATTTGAAAAAGCATAATTATTCAAAACTAATTTTGTGACATGTATGTTGTATAAAATGCATCATAAAGATAAATAAAATGACAGTTTTTTATTTGCTAAAGATGGAAATATCATTAATAGTTAATGAAAGTATTTAAAAAGACTTGTATCCAATCTGCATAAATACAAATTTGAAGCAAAAACTGCAAAAAGAGAGAGCAAAAGTGCTCTTAGATTCCTAGATTAGGTTTAAGCTATTTCAACAGATGAAACAACCTAAAGCTAAAGAAAAAAACAGAACAGTGACAACAATTAACGGTTGCTACGAAGGAACAAATGACAAATCTTTGACGAGATGAACAGTTGATGAATTATAACCATTAAATCAATGTGCCTATTTCATTTTCTGTTCTTAAATTCATATTTTGCGTGGGTGTGTAAAACAGTAAAAGCGTTTTTTAGCACTATATAATTCCGTGAGATATTAAACCTGAAATATTGATATATTCCACAAAAAAAAAAAGACAAAATGATTTATCATAAATTGGAAATACGTTTGGGGTTGACCTTTTTAGGAAGATAGACGCCTTCTGAGCCTCTCATTGTCTGAATTAACTATAGAAGCATAGCCGTGCTTACCCTTTTACAAAAAAGACAACAGCCGCAGGCCCCCATATTTTAATCAATATATAGGCCCCCATATTTTCAATTTCAAAACACATTAGTAGTTCATGAGTGTATACATATATTTATAGAGAGTTCGATTGTTTTTATTTTTTTTGAGAAAGGAGAGAGCTCGATTGTTCGTATATTATGTTCTTTACATTTAAGTTTGGTTCTTCTTAGTAGATTCATTTTTAATAGACATCTTTAGTATATTTACAATTTCATTAACTTGTATAAACTTTTTTTTTGTGAAAAACCATGTTTTTGAAAATTAACCTTAGGCCCCCATTCCCAAAGTTGTAGGCACGACACTGTATAGAAGTTGTGCTATGTTTCAGCTTTGTATTTCGAAACAACTATTTTGGTTTTCTATTCGATTTTTTTTGTACTAAAAGGCTTTTGACTTTTTGATAAACAATTAGAGTTTACAAGTTTTCGAATGTTGTGGCGCATGTACACATTATATATATATATATATCATTTACTACATATATAATTAATGTGTGGACTATTTTGTATATGTATTTGTATGTAAAATTCTATGTTGCTTTGTTTATTCTTCGCAAATAATATAGTTTATGCATATAATATACATAACAATACAATGTCGTTGATAATCATTATAAACACACAACAATTTGGGGACAACAAATAGATTAGTGGTTACAGCAGACTGTAAGTGGGTTTAATTAAAAGAAGCCGATAGTTTTGAACATTTGTAAAATTTCTTATTGCGTAAATGGACCACCTGCAGCCAACTTTGCATGGTCACAGCAGTAATATTCAAAGTTCAAAGATGAACAAAAATAAAGAACTCTCTATCGAATTAATTATATTACAAATTCGTTTTGGATACGATCTACCAAATGATCATTACAACCATAACATTTTAAAACAAACGTTTAAAAGGTAGAGACAGATTACAGAAGGAGATTGCAACTAAAATTTTAAAGAAGAAGAGATTTAGTATTAATTTTTTGAGAAATACTTATGATTTCTTAGAAAATTAAACTGTTAATAAGCATGATATATACCTGAGCCATGTCATGTTGCTATTCAACGAGAACGACCGTTCTACTTCAAAACTATAATTAGGCCCGAATATACGAAAATTTTAGAATACTTTTGATCTGTTCACGAACAAATATTTATATTTGTGATTCGTTTCAATCCGGAAAATTTAATAAACAACTAGATTTTAACCCGCGCTTGAAAGCGCGGGTTTGATTTTGTTTTAATTTTCATAATTATGAGATTCAGGGTTTGAATCATATAATTTTGAAGATTATATCACTAATATATAGGTCATTTGCATAAGCACAATTAATGTGTATAAAATTAGATCACGCGTTTGCGTTTTGAAGTTTGTTTGAAGATTCATTTGTGTGTAAAAATAGTATAGCAATTTGAAACTGGAATAAATATACTGTTATTAGTAATGATTTATGTTACATTTAATTGTATGTCTATTAACAATCAAACTACCAATTATAAAACTAAGTATTATAATATTTTTAATTTTTTTATATAAAGTATCTATAATGTAAATCTAAACTACAATTTACTATTTTATAAGAGTATCACAAACATATGTTCTATTATTAAAAGTTAGATTTTAAAAAGAATATTTTATTCACATATATTTTTGTAAGTTATGTTCTTAAGTATTTGGGCTTTATTCTATTTTAAATTTAATATGGGTCTCAATTTAATTATGTTTAAATTTTTGGTCTTATTAATTTGGGGTTTATCTGTGTTAGAAATTAATTGTGTAGTCGATGGTACTATGCTTCTGGTGGGTGAAATGAATATTTCGATGTTTTTATAAATGGGGGAATAATATTTCGATAAAGTTGTGTTATAATAGGTTGTGCTTTGGTTTTGGTTCATGTAATTTATTTTGTTTGGGTAGGGTGGTTTAGCAATCGATGATTTAAATAGTTAAGAATAAATAATAATGTATCCAGTTTGATAGTTAGATTAAAAATCGCTTATATATAGGTAAAATATCTTGTCACATATTGTTATAATATATAGGAGAAGTCTAAAAAAATAGAAAAGAAAAGAGTCCAAACAACTTTTTTAAGTAGATTTATTAAAACTTCTTCCCTTTTAATAGTATTGATCTTTTATATTATTAATCATAAAATAAAATAATAATACCATACTAACAAATTAACATCTTTAACTGAAACTGTAAAGCAAAAAAAAAAAAAATAGTGACAAGCCTAATAAAAACTCATATGTTGACATTTGATTCAACATAAAAATTAACTGGATACACAATAATCTAAATTTTTTTTTAATAGTTTAAAATAAAAAAATTACTTCGTAAAATATGTATAAACATAATGGTTTATGTTACATATCTATAAATATACTGATCGTATCGGATATCTAGCTTTTTAAAAAAAAAATATTTTTGATATTTTTCTTTTTACAGATATTACATTTTATTATTTACTTAATTACTTTGATTCAATTTTTTTATGGATATCCGGATTTTTTAAATCGACTCAAAATGAATAAACAGATCTAATCAAATTTAACAGAATATACCCAACCTTAACCGCAATTTAAAGTCAACGGTCAGAATCGTTGGCTCTAATATAATATGATTTTAATTTAATTATACTTACACGCATATATAGTTATAACTTATATATAATCAGCTTAATGAATGTCTTGTCCGGATACACAAATTAATCCCTTTATCTTCAAAGTCTTCCCTGATCTTTACTCCATCTCTGTTTAACCCATTCTCTTGATACTATTCAAGTACTCATCATGATTCCTACAAGATGCCATGAGCTCAGCGGCTCTCGTCCTCCGTCGCTTAAACTCACAGGAGAATCCCATTCCATCAAGAAAACGACTTCGTTCAACGTCTTCAAACAGTCACGGCGACATGGACGTGCAGCTCCCGTAGTCATCTACGCGCACTCTCCAAAGGTGATCCACACGCGTGCTGAAAACTTTATGGCCTTGGTTCAGCGGCTCACGGGTCTCGAAGGGATTAGAAGGCGTAACCCTAACGACGTCAACGAATCATCGTTGTCTGTGTTAACCACGGAAGAGGCCAGTGTCGGTACTGATGACACAAGTTGGGAGAGACATCAACAAAGGAAAAACCTAGTTGATATTCCATTGTATACGCCGAGCTCGATGGCCTTGTTTGGTTCTCCAACTCAACGTCTTTAATTATCTATCACCTAACCGGAACGATCCGGTTTAAACCCTCTGTTTAAGTTCATAAAAGACTTCCAATAGAATACTATAATATGGTTCCTTTATTATAGATAGATTATGCTTTTATTTGTTTGTACGTGTGTTCATCCGTTCTTAAGCTGGTTAGCTTAGTGGAGGAGTATTTGGTGTAAATGACACTGTAATACCCGTATTTTCCAAAATAAAATAAACAAATAAAATTCTAAAATCTCCATTTATTACTTCTCAAAAGTCAACTCCAAAGTCGTAAATCCAATAAATAGCCATAAATCCAAATAACATAATAAATCTCGAGAATATCGATAAAAGCATAAAATCCGCAAGTTTGAAAAAGAAAGAAATAAAACTCCCAAAGCACCAATCCGATAGTAATCACTCATGCTCGTCGGTCTCACCTGAAAGGGGGAAGAAAGAGGGGTGAGTAACAGGGGAGTTACTCCGTGAGGTATGGGATGCTAAACCACAAACCACTGACTCAGTACATAGCACTACGACTATGTAGGCCTAGCTCTAGCATGAAACAAACACAGTGTCTAATACACCACATAAAACATCAAATGCGCTGATAGTGCATAACTAGATCACACACCCTGCATTCTCTTTATACGGATATAAATATATAACTCTATGCGCCGCTAGTACAAGAGTCCATCCTTGTACCCCGCAATCACCTATGCGCCGCTAGTACAAACGTCTTTGTACCCCGCAATCCCTCATACAATGCGCCGCTAGCATAGACGTCTATATGCCCCGCAATCTCCATACAATGCGCCGCTAACACAAACGTCTCTGTGTCCCTCAATCTCCACACAATGCGCCGTTAGCACAACATCTTTGTGCCCCGCAATCTCATAACAGACTTATGTATATACATATATAAATAACAGTTCTTAATTCATTCAATTCAGTCAACCGTTGAATCCTCTATTATCCTATTTCCGGTTTAACAATCAATAGTAATAATAAACAAACAAGACTCTCAAACAGACTCAATTCACAGAGACGGATCATGTTTCGAAACTAAACTTTCTATAATAGTAGTACTAAACTAGCTCGGGATTTAATGGGATAGCCCTCACCTTAGCCACAGGCTGAAATGAACAACGGAAGATGCGGTCAGCTGAGGTCAACTGCAACACGAGAATCAACGACTTAAGCTCAGCTTCTCTGGAAATAAGTTTCCTAAAATGGAAACTTTCCTAAAATGAAACCTCTCCTAAAATAGAAACTTTCCTAAAATAGCAACTTTCCTAAAATGGAAACTTTCCTAAAATAGAAACTTTCCTAATATAACTTATTTCCTAAATTAGAAACTTTCTTAAAATATTCCTATAACTAGAAATAAGGAGGCAACAAACTTACTAGAAAACCCGCCGGAAGCTCGTCTAGAAATCTCACCGGAAGCTCGTCCAGAAATCTCGCCGGAAGCTCA
Source organism: Brassica napus (assembly GCF_020379485.1). NCBI lineage: Eukaryota > Viridiplantae > Streptophyta > Magnoliopsida > Brassicales > Brassicaceae > Brassica > Brassica napus. Next base: position 9,219,530 of record NC_063435.1, on the reverse strand, counting down.
CCCGGAAATCCCACCGGAAAATTCACTAGTGACTGGTCGTCGAATAATTCAACAACAACTCGTCACACGCAAAGAAATACTTTGACTTGATGAGAATAAAGAGAAAGGATGGAGTTTCTTATATAGGAGAAGGGAAGGGAGGTAGGTTTTCTAAACATCCAATGTGGGACAAAGTAAAAAGAGAGAATTAGACTTTAATTTTTAACTAGATTCTGACCCGCGCTGTTGCGCGGGATTATTTATAATTATAGTTTATGTTTATAAAATATTTTATGATTGGTTAATATTTTAGAAATTTTGGTTTGCGTCTAGATTATAATTTTTTGGTTTGCAATTTCGTTTCAATTCGGTTGTGGGTTTTTGTTTTTGATTCAAAAAATAAATTAATAATTCGGTTATTTATAAATTTGAGTTTTGGTTCGTATTTTGTTATTTTGGTTTTTGGTTGAATTCAAATAACAATGGTAATAATCTGATAGAATTTCAAATTTAATCCGAAAATGTGGGTCTGAATAGGAATATCGAATTTTCCTAGATCCGAGAATCGCGATATGCAGTTACAACTTGTGAACTCAATGGAAGTGTTGGTTGCGGATCTTGGAGCTCTTTATAATCATATTTTCTTAAGTCTACGTTTTACTCTACAACCATTAACCCAATCAAGTTTTTAAAGAAAAAAAATCTAACTTAGAGTGGCGATTGAACAAATGTACCAAAGAGAGAAACACATGGCATCAAAGGTAGCTAATCAAAACCGAAGAAGAAAGAGAGTTAACAGCTTCAAAATAGAGTAGGATTAGGCTTTTACTTTAGCCTATGCCACCGATAAAGCATAATTAACCACCAGTTTACCGTCAAAGCCAAAGTTCTGCAAATGCCAAACCAGCTCCATGTAAGCAACTTTAGATTCTTGGTACACAAAATGGCTGCAAAAGGAAAACACATAAATTATATAGATCGTTTACATATTCAATAATGTAGGCATTACTTGTACACTTTACATCCATTAACCCAATCACATTTTTAAAGAATCTAATTGTTTTCCTTGCTAAATATTGAACACGGGTAAAGTTTTAGGCTTTCAACCTATAGAACCATGACCAAATCAAAAGACATCAGGGCTGTCTCCACAAATTAGAAAAATAAAAGAAAAAACGTAAAGTGTTAACGGAGTCTCGAACTCGTGAGGGTTGTTGAGAAGGAAACTATAATGCTCTTTCTCGAGCCGTCTCATCTCTAGAAACAAAAAGAACTCTTCATTTTCTCAGCCATTATAAAAGCTCTAACCTGTTGTCACTGCCTCTCTGTTGAAATCCTACAATAGATCAAGAGATCACTAAAATCTTAAGTCAACGTCCTTTGAAAAATGGAAGGCAAACAGTACTCTAATCTAAAGTTAAACTTCTATACTGAGAACTTCAAATTAGTAATCAAATTGAAGGAACCCAGATCGAAAAATCAAAATTTTACACGATATCTATGGCAGCTTCACCGCGATCTGACCGATCCGATGAGTCTGAGATCCATACCCGGGAGGCCGGACCCAATACGATGAACTGGAAACAGGAGGCACTGCTCGGAGATGAAATCCTATGAACGGCAGCATCAAGTTTATGTAAATACATTAAAGTTTTTGTTAGGGATGAATTAATAAAACATGTTAAACACAATAAGATATAGGTTAGTATAAGTAATGTGTATTACATTTGGTCACAACATGTTTAATAAGTCCAAATTTAAAATATGCCATGGTAGGATTCAAATAGGACCCTAAATTAATAGAGTAGATAAAGGTCAAACTGGCCCACCAGAAAAATCTGGGTCGTTACAGACACTTGGTTTCTTTAATCGGTTGATTTGAAACGCAACAGGTTTGGAAAACTTGTTCTTATCGTTTTTACGGCAGTTTAAAGAAAAATACAAAAGAGTTACCAAAAAAAAAATACAAAAGAACCGCGAGTTTCTTCCAACACTCGTAAAAATACTGATCATATATGAAAAACAAAATATCTCATGATACAAAATGACAATATGATGCGGCAAAATAAATGTTGCTACAGAATAATTCAATTATATCGCATAAAATCGCAATTTTCAAATCTGTTGCAAAATCTTCGTTATTTTAAATGGATTAGTGATGACGTTTGAAAATGAATATACGTCATGTTGATTTTTCTGCTGCACATGGACGACCAAGTGCGATCGCGGGCTGAACTCACCAAATGAAGAGGTGTCGTCTTAACTCAATCGTAAAATTTTGTGTTTGATAAGAAGAAAATTTATGATGGAATATCCATCATATTTCTGTGTTGGAATATTACGTCAGAATTGGAGCATCAATATCAGTAGATACTATTTAAATTTCTCAATAAATAAGAAATATCAATATTTCGGTTTGTATCTATTTCCATTTATTTTTTAAAATTAAATATTGGTATTATGACACGTGAAATTTTTTATCTTTCACAAAGGTCCGAAGAGTTCTCAAACGAAAACATTTTCTGATTCTCTATTATTTTATATTTGATTTCTTTATTTTTATTTTAAGAACACATGTGAAAAAAACATCCGTTTTACGGATTCCAGTATATACTTATAGTATTATATTCTCTCTCTTTATTTATGTAGGATTGTTTATCAATTTTTTTCATCTTATTTGATTTTATCATATTGTTTTATGCATAATTTAAATTAATATACTATTATGTGAATATTTCTATTATGCAGCATTTTTTATTATTGATTTATTCATTTTTAGCTGTATATTTAATATTTCAATGTAAGAATATGAAAGATAAAACAAATTGCTATTATTTAAAATTTTAATTTTGGGTATAGTTTTATTTTATTTTTTCAAATATGTTGCTTATCCTAGCAGAAAGAATTGTGGGTATCACGCAACGCAGTTAGTTGATGGTGGCGATTAAGGGCCTGACTGGTGTAACCGCAGTGGTTAAAGAAGTTTGCGGATACAGATGATTGCGGTTTTAACCGGTTTTAAAAGATTTGTACGGCCGGTGCTGTGGTTAGAAATTGAAGCGTCTGCAGGATACTTATGACTCGTTAACCACCAAATAAAATAACGGCTAAATAATAAATTAACAATATTTACATTTTATATAATTATTAAAATATCAAACATCACCATATGATGATAAATATAAAAATTATATTTTTGAAACTATATTTTAAAATTTTAAAATTTTAAATTTTTTTTAAACAATTATTGAAAATATTTTTTATTTTAAAATTTATAATATAAATATAATATAATAGATATATTTTAGTATTTCTGTTATTTCAGTTTAAAATTTTAATTTTAATTTTTGTATTTATATTGTTTTTAGAAAAAGAAAAAACTATTTACTTTTCGCAACTGCCCACGACCGCAAACGCTAGCTTTTGAATTAAAGAGGTTAAAAGCGGTTTGAAGTGATTTAGAGCGGTTTGAGTGATTGTTGCAAAATGCCAATAACCGCTACAAACCGTAAAAGCTGCGTTTGCGGGTGGTAGCGGAGAAACTAGTCAACCCCCAAGTCTTCAATTTTTCTTGAGTAATGCTTGTTGATCTAAGAAATTCAAAATAATTATATATCTTCTATTTTAGTATCTTTCATAAGTTTCCGAATCTTTTGTATGATTTACATTATTGTTGGTCAAAGTAAAGCAGCATATGTATGATTTACATTATTGTTGAAGTATTAATATTTAACATATTTTGAAAGAGTAACTTGTGGTTATAAATTTCATTATATACATTCACAAAGCAAAATTAAAGAAAATATAATATATCTGTAATTTTTATATTTTCATTTTTTTCTCTTTTTTTTGCATAGTTATGAGAATGGTCCACAACTTTAGTTTGTCGACCTCATTAATCCAAAATTAATACCTTTTGTAGATGTCTTATTGTTGAGCCCAAATAACCAAATGAAATATTTTTCTATGTTCGTTAAGATTTAGGACCCATTGAGCCCAGATATAGGTTATTTATTCCACTCCATTATATCATATTCTAGTTCTGGTGGATTCAACAAAAAATGCATGATATAACAACTTACTCTGATATAGAGTAAACCTATTTTTACTTTATTATAGTGTACAAAATAGAATACCATTAAAATATTTTTACTTAAATTCTATTTTAGACAAAAATATAATGGGGTTAGACATGTACTAGTGTTCTACATGCTTCAATGTTCCAAAAGTAAATTTAATACAAAAAAGAGGAGACGATGGAAAAAGTTCACGAGAACGATATATACAATGGAAATGTTTCATATACATATCAATTAAAATTTGGAAGAATAATTGGTTTAGTGATGATCAGGGGCGAAGGCACGTTGATGGTAATGGGTGCACGTGCCCCTGTACAAATAATAAGATTTTAAAATTAAAACAGCTGAAATGGTAAAAATCAAGTTATACACTCAAGTTATACACTCATAGTTTTTCAGGTTCAAGTTCTCATTTATGCTCTTTTTATAAATAATTAGTATAAATTTCTAGCTTCGCTCCTGGTGACGATGATCTAGTGATTACTGTTTTAATATGTAATTTTGTGTTACTCCTAAAGTTGTGATATTTTTTCTTCTTATGTATCGGTTAAATCTCTTTTGGAAAGAAAATTTATGAAAAATGTATACAAAACATACCAGTTCCTGTCTCATAATTTAGCAGCAATCGGGTGTAACTAAAATGTAGACTTCAAATTGGTCCCCTTTTAGAAAAATCAGGGATTACTTGCAAGGAGAATCTAGCTTGTCAGTTGGAATCCGATCTTCATCGACGTTGGCTGAGCTATGGGACACTGATCATTGGGTCTTGCCTCCAGCAAGATCAGAGAAGCAAGTCCAAATCTACTCTTGCCTCTCATCACTACAGATCACGCCTTATGCTGATGCAATGGTCTGGTCACCTGAGGCAAGCCCAGAGAGCGTCTACTCAACTCGAAAGACGTATGATCTCTTGCGCGTTAAGGAACCAACAGTCCTCTGGCACAAAGAAGTCTGGTTTGGGGGAGAAATTCCCAAACACAAAGTCAGAACTTGGTTGATGGTGCTAAACCGCTGCCCTACCCGGGATCGTATGCTCCAGTGGGGACTTCAAACAGACAGCCACTGCCTCCTATGCAACTCCTACCCTGAATCACGATCACACCTATTCTTTGAATGTGCATTCTCATGGGAGATTTGGACCAATATCTTACGTCGCTGTGCCTTCTCACCGAGACGAAACTGGGATGCAACACTATTGGATGTCCAAGCTTATAGGGGTACTAAGCATACTCGAAAACTTCTCCTTCTAGCATGGCAAGGAACGATCTACTTCATCTGGTCGGAGAGAAACAACAGAATTCACAGGAACAATTTCCGTTCTTCCCACTCAATCATCTCTGAGATTGATTGCACTATCAGGAGAAAGCTTGCCTCCTTTAGGCTAGCAAACCCAGCTCTATCATCCCCCCTTCTGGAAATCTGGTTCTCAAATCAGTAACGGTCTCAGTCTTATCGCATATCTCTTCTCCTCCAACTATTTCTAACATTACTGATAGTATCAGATTGGGTTCTTTAATGTATCTCGACCTTTCGTCCACTAGCAACAGCTTGTAACATTTGCTTTCATGCATTTTCAATAGAAAAAATTTTATTAAAAGAAAAAAATCTAAAATCTAAAACTTATGCCTATTTTGTTAAATGCTTGGAGCGACTGGTTTGCGTGAAAATGTGAACGACATACATGAATAGAAGAAACGTGACCCCCAAAATCAAAGAACTGTTCAACATAAAGCAGCCAAAGTCTCCCTAAATATTAAAACATCCCCGATCAACACGTTTGGTTTATTATTTCCCAACCTAACAATTAAATTAAGAGGAAAAAACGTAGTTTTTATTTTAAATTCTTCAATTACTAAATATTTTAAAAGTAAAACGAAGTATAACAAGTATGTTATTTGGTAAAGTCTGGTTGGTTTCGTTTTAGTTTTTCAAGTATCTATTTTATTAGTATTAAAAATACAAATAGTATGGCTTAGAATGTTACGAACTGCCCCGTCCCGCACCGCAGTTAATAGTAACAAAAATCTTTACATATACCATATATCTATACGTTTTTCTAACTGTTAAAACCGCACTGCAGTTAAACCGCTTGTCCCGCACCGCTCAAACCGCAGTTACCATTCGGAGCCTATGAGTGGTGCTAAAATTAGAGGAAATAAATAAATAAAAGGAATTCAACAGTAAAAATAAAAAGTGATAATGATTGTTAATATTTTCCCACCTGTATTGGAATTTAAATTCTTGTTTTGCTCCTGTGTCTCGGTTTCCTCATGGAAATAACAAAGAAAATTATTTTTCTCTCTCTTTTGATTGGTAAAATTAGCATGAAACTATTATATTTCGACCAGTCCTAGCCCATGTTCAAAAACACACGCACTTAGAGCATCTAAAAAAAAAACTCTATAATTTCAAATATAGAGTTTTTTGCTTTTCAAAAAGAAATTTTAAATTTTCAAATTTAAAGTTTTAAGTTTTAAGAAGTGAAACTTCATATTTGAAATTTCACTACTCAAAACTCTAAATTTAAAGTTTTATCTTTTTATTTGCATCTTTGTCTTTATAATTAATTATACATCACATTTATGATTCTTAAGTATTTTCTCATTCATAGTTTTAATCTTCAAAACTTTTTTATATTTTAAATATTTCAAATTTATTTTTATAAATTAAAATTTTTCATAGAAAAGTTTTCTTTTAAATCAAAATAAGATTTATAATATTTTAAAAGTATAATTAGATACAAGAATATTACAAAAGAAACTTAATAATTTTTTAAGAATATATATACATGAAGATATAATTATTACACAAATTAAAATATTACATCAACACTAATAGTCTAGTAATTTTTCTTCGAAACTTCTAAAATATTGTCCAAACAAATTTTGTATAACCTAAAATGGTACATTAAAAAAATTATGTAATAATGTGGTATTTTTCTTGTAGTTTAATATTTAATTATGTATTTCTATTTATAATTTTATATTTTAGTGTAAGATTTTATTAATTAATATTACTAGAATATTTTTATATTTGTGCTAGTTATCTACAAAAAATTATATGGATTTATATTAATTATGACAAATATAAAGAGCATAGTGTAAAATAAAAATAAATTTGAAGTTAAATTTGAAGTTTTACTTTTGGAGAAGAACGCCTTGAAACTTCAAATATAGAATTTGCAAGACTCTATAATAGAAAGTTTTTTTGGAGATGCTCTTAACCGAGTAATCGGCTGCCTAGGTGCATATGTTATGTGGCGATTAACTTCAAATCTTCTAATTTAATCGGCCAACATTTAGTCACACGGTTGAAATGATTAATCAGTGCAATACCGATTTTTAACAGCCTAATGAAAATAATTTTGAGAGTGCTGACAATTTTCCGGGTTTATTCATTGTTTAAAGTCACTAACTTTCATATATATCTTGATTACATTAGGTAATTTCGTAGCTTAAATCTAAAAAAAGAAAAAAAATATCTTTTATATATTCATAATTAATTTTATGGTTAGTTTAATAAAAAATATAGTATATTTTAAGACATACCAATCTATTTCTCAAAATAATCTAAAAATTAATATAGTCATAACACATGTCATAACTCAAATGTTGTAATGTTTCTCAAATAATATATAAGAAATTAGAGACAATGTTTTTAAAACCCCATCTGGACCTTGAATCGGATAACTTTCTTGGTCACGGGATTATTGGATTGACCGCAGATTGGTAAATTAGTTAATTTTAGTATATAATTATATATTAACTATTTTAAAAATATAAGAATTTTTTTATTTTTCATACAATAAATTTCATATTTAAATTTGGGTTCATACTTTTTATTTTTATTTTAACGTATAAAATATTTAAATTATTTAGTAATTGTTTTGTAAGAAGCTAGGACATATAATAAAACATAGCATGACTTAAATTTCGTAAGTTTTTAAAATCTAATCTAAATAATAAAATTAAATTTTAAATTCTAAATAAACCAAAAGTAAAACATAAAAATTTAATAGATTTTCGATAACAAAAATATATTAACATCAAATCTCATTAACTAATTTTGGTTGTTTCTATCATTGTTCACTATATTTTTTCAGGTAGTAAGTGAAAAATTCATGCAAGTCTAAATATCACATTAAAATAGTTTAGACTATATTAAATATAATTTTGCAAAATCGAATCCAATCCAATGACTTTGTTCACGACAAAATATTATTTATCTAGAAACATGTAAAATCAAGAAAAGAGAGAGGTAACAGCATGTAATTTACTAAAAAGGAATTAAAAACACAGTTTATATGATATAAGTTAGAATTTAGGATGCTTGAAAAAATGTTATTCACGATGAACAAAATAAGCAAGAGTTTGAAAAAGAAAAAGGAGATATAGAAGATATGCAACAGCAAGGAAAACGATAAGTTTCTGAAAAACTAAAAATTAAAAAGTTCTTATTTGAAATACAAAACATATTTAGGTGATGATTGTTTCCATTAGTTTCTGGTTTTAGTTTTTGGTTTTTAGATTTTGGTTTTAGATTTTGGTTTTTAGTTTTTAACTTTTAGATTTTGGTTTTTGATTTTCAGCTTTTGGTTTTGGTTTTTGGTTTTACTGTATTTTTAGTTTTTTTTTTATAAAATATGCAATACATTGCTTTAAAATAATAATTTTTAAAAAAATTACCATTAAAGTTTATCAAAATATAGTGGCTGTTATTTAAAATAAAAACATTACCATGTTTTAAATTATTTTACTTTTAAGTGTTATACTTAAATATAATTAATAAATATCTATAAATTATTAAAATTAAAATATTTTAAAAATTTGAAACTATTAATAAATTTTATTACATAAAATATTTTTCGTCTTTTAGAACTTGAATGGCTATTTTTTTCAAATTAATATAATATATTGTATTAATAAAATATTTTAAATTTATAATTTTTAGTTGTTGTTTAGTATGTATAACAAAAAAAGGGAAAATTACATGTTTACCACTTTCATGTTACCACTTTTCATTTTTACCACCACTAAGAAGACATTTTCAAAAATATCTTCTTTACTAAATGGCAAAAGACTCTTATGCCCTTATTATTTATATATATAATAAATCATTATTTAAATAAAAAATAAAAAAATAATAATAATAATAATAATAAAAGTAATAATTTTTTTTTATGTTTTCGAATTATATTTTTTTCAAATTCGAAATTTTTTATAATTTTTTTTTGAATGTTCTTTTTTTGAAGTTTTTTTTTCAAATTTCTTTTTGAAAAACGAAATTTATGTTTGAAACTATTTTTAAAATTTTTTTATATTTTTTAAGTATTTATTTATATATTTATTAGAATCCTAAATTTAACATTCCAAAAACCTTACCCCACCCCTCAACTCTAAACCCTAAGTCTAGATTAGTTAACCTTAAGGGTATAATTGTGTTTTACCTTTCATTAAAAGTGATGGTAAAAATGGTTAGTGTAAACATGAAAAGTGTTACTATGAATGTGCTATTTATGGCAATTTTCCATAAAAAAATTCAATAATTTATTTATAGATATTAATAAGTAATTGGTTACAACTAATACTGAAATTATCTATATTTATTTACATATATGAAACACATAAATTATTTTACATTAGTGTTAAATGATAAAAAAAATTGTATGGGAATTTTACCTTTATGAAAACATTATTTACTTAATTATTAATTAATTAAAATATAGTATTTTATACAAAATAAACAAAATTCGTTTTTGTATTGAAAACCCACAAAAGTTGGTTTTTGGCTTTTCTTCACAAATTGGTTGAAATTTTGAAAAACTAGTTTCCTAAATTTTAGGGAATCTATTTGTTAAAAAACTTGATTGGCAAGTGAAATGGTTTTTACAAAAACAAAAACTAAAAGCTAAAAACTTAATTGGATAAAAAATGGTTTTTACAAAAGCAAAAACCAAAAACTAAAACAAAAACTACAAACAATCAACCTCTTAATAAAATATTTAAAAATCTAAAAAAATGCTAAATAAAAATTACTCACTAGTTCATCTAGTGGTTCTACCAGTAGCTAGATTATTGGATTTAAGAGGTTTTAAGAGGTTTTAACAGGTTTTAAATTAATGGATATTTTAAAATCCAAGCTAGATCATTTAATAGGTCATCAGGTTTTGCCGGTCCGACCATGGATATGGATCGGAGTGACAACACTGATTTGAGGTAAACTGTTATATCTCATATCTGTTTTTTTTTCTAAAGTAGAATTACAATTTGTTTTTCTATTTATAAAGAAAGTAATTATATTGCTTAACTTTTATTCTATATTTAAAAAATGTTATTTAAAAAAATACATAGAAACAAGTCACGTTTTTACCTTATTTTTTTCTATTTACATACAAAGAATAAAGTAAAGTACATTGCCATTGTGGTTTCTGCCCTATACTATATTAAATATTTTAATCTCGTAATAACTATTTATTTCAAAACCTTTTACAAACTCGAAACCGGCCTTTGCTGGCTTCGCATTATGTGGCACTCAAATTATCCAGACGACAAAACACACAAATTATTTACAAACAGCTTGTCGTTCTCGTTTAAACATTTTCGCCGTCTTTAATTTATAAACGCAACCGCCCCAATCAAATCTTAAATATTTTCCTCACTTTTGATTGTTAAAATTAGAATACAAGCTTTTTCTTCCATTTTCAGCCATATGTTCCATTATTAGTCCTTGCCATATTCTTACGACATTATATTCACAATTTATTTAAAAAACCTATTAGAAACTTGCAACCGGCCACATTGCTGGCTTCGCATTATTGAGCCACTAATCGACCCAAACCAAACACTGAAAAATATGTTAAATCATTTTATTTTATTTTTTATAAAATCATCCTCAGATGATTTTATTCAAATTTTAAAATAAAAACTGACGAGAAACAAACATACAAATTATTTACAAAACGTTCGGCGTCCCCGTTTTAAACATTTTCGCGTTTAAATCATTCGCCGTCTTTAATTTATAGACGCAACCGTCCCAATCAATTCTTAATCATTTAATCACCGCTTCTCCTCAACGAAACCATCAGCCCCGATAACGACGTCAGCGTCCCACCAAGTCTCACCGTCAGATTCCGTCAACGCACCGTTAAACTTCCTCAAATCTCCCACGGCGATTTTCCCGCTGACGTCATCCCTGACATATAACTTCTCCACGCCGCCGACGTCAACTCCGACTATGTTCCCAAGAAACCTCCCCGGCTGCCTCCACTCCGCCAGCAACGCCGGCATCCTAAAACCAACGCGTGGATCACACGCCTCCACTTTAACGGCGTCGCTGCCTTTCTTCTCCGCCGTCAAGAAAAACGACGACGGCGAAGAAGAGCTACAGTTTCTGAGAAACGACGCCACCACATTGTTCTGTTGATCATCATCTCCGTCGTAGTCTCCGCCGTCTATATCTAAATGATCCCAAAGCTTCACGACTCCGCTCGACCCGATCCCACCGAGATCCGGCCACGAGAACAAATCCCCGAAGCTACCATTGAAACATGAGAAATTACCATTTTGCCCCTGGTCGTCATTACTGTAATAATCAGACCCTTTCACGCGGAAGCCTCCGTTGACCCATCCCTTATTATAGATAAAGTCAACATCCTTCTCGTCTTCGTCTTCATCATCTTCTCGATCATCTTCGTCTTCCTCGTCTGAAGAAACAGAGGAAGAGCAAGAAACATCGGAGTCGCTGTCGTAATCATCGAAAAGAGTTGGGGGAGATATCGAGACATCGATTTTTCGTAACCTAACAACTAAACTCTTGAGTCTTGTAATGAAATTTGTGAAATAAGCTAAGAAAGCAATAATCAAAGCTCCCCATTTCCAGAAACCGTAGGCTTGGTGTAGCTTTCCGATACCGGAAACAGCAACAGATCTGGAGAGAAACGACGGGTCGTTTATTGAGCTCATGCCCACTTCGAAATCTCTTATTATATTAATCATCGGAACCTCCATGGCTAAAAGTTTTTAAGCAAAGAAACAAAAAGAATAATTAGGCTAAAGAGAAAATGGTTGAGAGGAGAAAGAAGAAGAGGGTTGAATGCAAGAGGTGAAGTAAGTCTTATAAAGAGAGATGAGGAGCACGGTAACTAGTGGATGAGCGTGAGAGTTTTGTGGGCACACGTATGAAAGAGTGAGAAAGATAAGGTAACAATCGGAATGAGTTAACTTGTGCCAGATGGGTTCTATGTGTCTATCATTAAAGTGTTAAAACTATTATCTCTCTGCACCACAATAAAAAACAAATTTTCTTGTTTTTTCGGTGTTATTTTAGTAATTAAAATCATAAATACACGAGTAGTTCGAACCACCTACCACAATATAGCTTTATTTTAGTATTTGCCTTTTCCTACTTCACAATAATTGAAATCAGGTTTGGATTTGAGGCGCCCAAAATAATTGTGTTGGTGGTGGTTACTTTGTTAAGATGATCACTGAGGTCCTCAAAGAATAAGATCTTTTTGTTTTTCCTTATGAGCATTTTAAAACAATAATAGGATTATAATTTTATTATATGACAACTCATAAAATATGACAACTGTTTCCCGATACATATTTATTTTCTTATCATTATGTATTAAGGAAATTTTAAAATACATACATGACTTTTATTTTAGAAAGATACTTAAAAGTATACTAAGTACGTTTGACTATTATATGTGGCGATTAAATTTACTTTTATCTCTTAAAGTATGGTAAAAATAATTTATCATATTATGTTAAATTACAGAATTACAGAATTTTGAAAACATATGAATATTGTTTTCGGAAATCAGAAATTTTAAATTATATTAAAAACACAGAAAGGGTGCTAGAAACTCTCGTGGACCCGGTCTGAGACAATTTCGTATTGTAAGAACAAAGACATATTAACCACATATTTCCTGCCACGTGTCTCTCCTAAACGAGCGGGAAAACGAAATAGCATTTATAGCCATTACTTATAACTTATAAGTTGATTCCTACCAACATGAGCTGTAGATAGATTTGGTCCAGATGAATCACAATAATTTTTTATATGGTTAGATGCACGCCACGGTTTCTTCTATGAGAAGGTAACATCATCAGATCAAATCTTTACTTAATAGTTGATTAGGGGCTTTACGTTTTCATCTTGACTTAAAACTTGTGTGTTCAACAAAAGAATTCAAAGCAAAGTCTATTTTGTTTTACTTATGTAAATGTTGGACTTTTCTTTTGGGATAAAGTTATAGGAGTAGATTTTAGTGCAATTTTTATTTTGAAGATAAGATTTTTCAACAGCTAATTAAGCTTATCCTCTCATGATGGTACATTACCCTTACACACCGAATATGCCAGAATGGTGGCTTGACTCGATCCAATCCGTTTATTAGTGAAGGTATTCTTCTACCCTACAAATAAATGCATAAATGGATTAGTTTTTTTAAGCTATTGAATGGGTTACACTAGTAATGTGTTACCGATTTCTAAGGTATTGAGCTCTTTGAATGGATTTTTATGTTACTACATTTAATTATAGGGACGTGTAAATCATGATTTTCTGATTAAACAATACTCCAAGTTTAACACATCAATGTAAATTATTGCAGTATTTAAGATTCATTTTAATATTTATTAACTTTTGTCATTTTATATGATCTTTTCTTATTGAGATAAGATGTGTAAGAGAGGGGGGGGGGGGGTAACTATTTAGTTAACACTTTTTTGGTAACTCTCAGTATAGAATACTCGTTCAGATGAAGTAGACAGTAATGATAAAATTTTGATAATGATGAGATTTGATTATTATGCATGGCAATAATGTGGAGTCAAGTTGAGATGCATGTTGTAATTTGTAAAGTGAAAGTGCAAGAAAAGTCATCCATTAAAATGATTTTATGATTTGGATAGGAAAATTATCAAGGAACGAATGTTTTTGAGAAAACTCTGAAAAGGAGAAGCCACCAATTCGACAGCTGGAAAAGGGTTTCAGAGTTGGGCCAAACGAATTTCAGAAGTGACCCACTTGGATTCACTATTGATCCAAATAAATCAAATCAAATGAAAATCTCTTCTGCCCAACAAATGAAAATCCTTCCTCTTTTGCTTTGTTTCCAGCCTAATCATAACAATAAGCACATCCAGGGATGTTAACTAAACAATTTTGGCCCGGCCCAGCCATATATGATACAAACCCGATCCTATTTGAATCCTATGAATGAAAGAGCTAGATGGTGACCAAGAAAACGAAAATGAACATTCACCAATTACAAGAAATAATTCAATTCCTTATCATTCTTATAAAATTACATAATTTACGAGGAATATTTTTTTACTAATATTCTTCTTATTATTTTTTCTGTAAAAAATAATATAACAAAATTATTTCTTACTAAATTTAGAAAGGAGCAATAATTTCTATTAATTCCTATAATTTTATTCTTCTTTATTCTTTTCATATTTTTTCATGATGTTCCTAAAATTGTCACCAGTTAAACCCTTAGTCTATCATATTATAAGTACATTATTTCAATTTATTTTCATTGTAGTAAATACTAATATTTTTCTGTTAAAGTAAATTTATTAAAAATTAATAATTTATATGTTCACAAAGAGTGTCATTTTGTGTATTTAGTAGTTCTTTTGTTACATTTTTTCTGTTTTCTTTTGTTATTTAGAGGTGGTGTCATAACTTCAAAATATGAATTCATATTTCTATCAATTGGTTGTATTTGAGTATTCAATCCTTTGTGACATTTCTCTGGGGTTATATTTCTATTTATCATTTCATGACACAATATAAAATAATAATGGGTATTTGCAACAACTCGTAGTATTTAATTTGAAATATGTAGAAACCAGGTTTACAAGACTCAAACTTAAGAACACTACCAAATACACAATTATTTTAAAATATTATGAATCAACTAATCTTTGGCCAAATTGGCATCAACAAATTATGTAAAATGCAGCCGAATGCATATATTTGATGGGCTTGTGCGATGGCTGACCCTCTGCCCTCAATAGCCAATGTAAAAACCCGATCCTCTGCTCTCAATAGCCAATATAAAAACCAGGTTTACAAGACTCAAACTTAAGAACACTACCAAATACACAACTATTTTAAAATCGTCTGAATCAACTAATTTTGACAATTGGCCTCAACAAATTATGTAAAGTACAGCCAAAAGCATAATTGATGGGCTTGTGCCGATGACCGGCTCTCTGCTCTCAATAGCCAATGAATGAGTTGATCAATATATGATATGATTACTCAAGGAGAGATACGATTCAAAATTCTAGATTTTGTGTTAAGAATTAGTTAAAACTAGTGTTCTGTCTCGTACTACAGCACAAAAATTAATTTGCACAAAAATTAATTTGCATATTTTATGAAAATCTAATATATACAATAATATTGGTCGAAGATCCAATGAAGTAACTGATGAGATCCTCAAAAAAGTTTCCTACCTGATATACTGTTGTTATAATCTGATCCAGTAAAATGATGTGGATTCTCTAGTCTAGTGTTGTATTAGAAGAATACACTCATTTGTACGCACATCGTTTTATCTTTTTGTTTTTGTTTTTATTGACTCTTCATATTTTACATAATACTTGTGTTAATGGTCCACTAATCACGTGTTCACTCTTTTTCTATACAGAAGCATCACCAAAACATGCAAAACTTCTAATAAATTAGAACTTTTTGATTGAAGAATATACCTTTCTAAAGATAAGCCATAAAAACTAATTTAAAATAGCCAATTCTTTATATAGAGAGAATGTAATTATTTTTACTTCATTTGCAAATATTACTCTGGTTTCCCTGTCCTTTAGAAGAATTAAGCTCTGAAAAAAACAGACTGAAGTTACATCTTCTATCTGAATCATGTTAAACGAATCAAATGATATTAATTTGAACAGAATAGAAAAAGAATATGAATAGAGTAGTCACAGACCTGTACTGATTTTTGTTTATATACAAAAAAGCTGGGAAAATTGAATATGAATCGATGGAGAAAAAGAGAGAAAAAAAAACAGTTATGGAAAATTATATAGTAGAAAATGAAACAGGTTGAAGTCATATCATGATTTGAGAAGTTATATATGACGTGAAACCGATTCGTAGATCAAAAGTTATGTAGGAGAAAAATTGTTTGAAGGGGTGAAAACTAATTTTGAACGTGGGATGAGATCCTTTGAGAAAATATAGGAGTTTAATTATATTTGAAGTTGCAAATTTTGGAAATTACGTGATGGTTTTTTTAGCCTTTTTAGTTTTTTTTTTTGTAAAACAATAGCCATATGTCATTATTTTAGTGGTCAAGTGACTTGTGCTTTAGTATATAAAAGATACATAACAATCAAAACCACTTTGTTTGACCATATATAGGCCCAGCCTTACAAAAATTGGGCTGGAAGCAGTAAAAAACGTGAGTTTTTTATTTAAACAAATAATAACTAGACAGTAACCTCTGATGTATGTGAAGTGAAATAGTTTATTAGATTATTTATAGTATGATGTACTAAGAGATTTGTCGTATAGCTTTTTATGAATTAATATTCATATATCTGTTTGGATTCATTTGATCTTTCAAATTTTCAGAGTAATAATTTAAATCTTATTTAAATATTTATAAACTTTGGTTTAAATTTGGTTCTAATCATTGTGGGTTCGGTTCGAATTTGAGTTCAAATACCCATTTTAATTACATATTTTTTTATAAAAAAACCGAAATATACCTAAATCCTCAAAATCTGAAAATAAAATAATATAAAACATACACATTTGAATAATGTAAGACTAACTATTTAAATTGACATAAAAATTAGTTCAATTAAAATATTTGGATGGAGAACAAATAAATGTTATTAGTATTTTAAACATTTACTGTTATTTTTAGATATTTACTTGTGACTATGTTGATAATTTTGAGATATTTTCATATTTTTGAATATCTAATAGATATAATTTTAAAATAATTAATATATTTTAGTATCCAAAATATTTTAGTTTGGATTAGTATCGAGTCTGGTTATTTGAATATTAAACTTTTAGATCCATCTGAATATATTTAATCAATTTTAGTTTGTGTTTAATATTACTTTCAAATCTAGTTCGATTCAGTTTTGGATCCAGATTAGTTGATTAAAAAAAGTGTGCGGACACATTAAATTATCTGCGGTGGAGTTAAAAAATTAGTGTGTAAACTCATTAATTATTAAATAATTGTGAGACCGAAATATCAGCACACTCAAATTGAAATCAATGTGAAGCTACCACATGGTAAAATATAGTGTGAACACATTAATTACAAATATTTTTCTTTTAATATATAAGAGATAATGAAAAGTTAAAAAAATTAGTATGTGAAATTGAAATTAATGTGAGGCTGCTACGTAATTAATATAGCGTGAACGCATTAATTACAAATGTTTCTATTTTATATATAAGAGACGTCAGAAAAAAAATACATATAAGACATAATGAAAAGTTAAAAGTGATGCTAATCAGGTTTGAACTGGCCACCTTTTAAAGCACAAGAGCAACATAACAACAAAAGGTAGCGTTGATTTTGAAAAATGGGTGGCAAAATATAGATATCCTAACAAAGCTTTGGCGGAAAGCATATGCTTCTATGGCTTCTAATCAGGACCGCTACTGACCACCTGCTACTGACCACCTGAATCTGGCTATGCAGTCTAATATTAGACTGTGTTTGTTGAACCAAAAAAAAAAAGACTGTGTTTATTTGTTAGATATTCTTATGGAGGTTTTTTTTTTTGCAAATCAGTGGCATACGAAATAACTACTAGTCATCAAAATCACAAAAGGTACTGTGTCTCATTCCAAAACGCACTAAGAAGACGAGAATATTTAAAGCTGAAAAGATGAATCTAAGACCAGAAACATGTGGCTCTCATCAGGTTTCGCTATGCACATTGAAGAAAGTACAAGTGCAAACAACATGAGAAAGAAAAAGGAATCGAATAAAACAAACACTTTTTCTTTTTCAAATTTTCGGCAATGACACATTTGGAATTTCATCGGAAACTACGTCCTTAAGGTCCACATAAATTCCATTCAAAGCACGCACTTTTGAGAGAAGAGACTGCATCAAAAGAATAAAAAAGACAAATCAAAGTGTTTTTGCGTTTGATTCTCATTTGGAAACAGCTATAACGAGGCACGTTGTTATTAGCTCAAGTTTTCAATTTCGCAAATCCATGGCGACGCTGCAGAGAATCAAGTTCCTAGCGACGCAGTGTGGAATTGCACCGAGCCCGACAAGAAGTCCAAGCCCGAGGACAAGTCCGTTGGTGCAGTTTCGTCGCAAGAAGACAACCTTAAAGATGCTTCTGAGTCTTATACCGCCTAGCCGCAGAGAGCAGCCGCTCATTCATCATGGCCGCTCCTTGGCTGCTGACAAGGACGTAGCTGCGCGCAAACTGCGAGACTTATTCGTGACTTCGTCTCCCGTAGAGGAAGGAGAAGAGAAAGAGAGACCGAAAGGGAAGACAAAAGAAGAAGTTCTTGCAGCCATGGCAGCTAAATTAAACGCAGCTGCTAGTTCACAGGTGGGGAACAATGCAGCACCGGTTTGGTTTAGATTCAGCAAGCGGCTTCTCCAGCGAGCTTGGCGTCCTAAGCTTGGTACCATTCCTGAGTAATGTATAACCAGTTTCTTGTCTTTCTTATGTGACACTCAAAACTAATTTGGAAACCATTAGTTTCTCTATGAAAAAAGTATATTTATGCTTTCATCAAATCTCGTATCTCGCCAACAAACTATAAGTTTGAATATATCATAAGAGCATCTCCAACAATCACCTCCAACAATCACCTTAGTTTTGAATGGGAAATACAAGAGGTTGAATGTGTATTGCTCCAATAATGGTCACTTTTAATTTGTTCTTTTAAAAAATTGATATTTACATTTTGAGTCCTTAATATCATTAATAATTTACAATAATCACTATTTTTTATAAATACATATAAAATATTAGTATTTGACAAATATTAAAATAAAATATTTTGAGAAATATATAATAATAAATACTAAAATGTAACTATATATCAATAATATAAAAGTGCTAAATAAAATATTTATGTGAAAATATAATGATAAGCACAAAAATGTGATATTAAAAAATTATTCATGAAATTATTATTATATATATATAAAGATAATGATTAAAGTTTGAAGGTACAATGTTACACCCTTAAAATTTGAGAGGATCAATGCTTGTTGGATGCAAAATCCTAAAAAATGAGAAGACACATAGCGACTGAAGATGCTCTAATAAAACAAATAAACTTTTATATTGAAAACTTCAACTACTAACAGTGACCAGAAACGCATAATAGATCATGAAATATCAAACCTCTTAAAGGATTATGTTTTTGATCTTTAGTACTTTCTATGTGTGAAATGTTGGTGTAGTATTGTTGTGGGCACGAAAGCCGACTTGACCAGATGGTCGAAGAAGCTTGAATCTGATCGACCAAAGATATGGTTGATATATCGATATGTATGGAATCTGACCTTATAACCTGAAAACAAATAGAAATTTGAATAGATTCTGATGATAATAATAATAACAAGAAGAATGAAAAAAGAAAATAAAATAAAAATAGATAAAGCGGTATCAAGTTGCTGGCACACTCTCAGCTTGATCAAATGGTGGTTGAAGTGGATGCGATAGAACTGATGAATAGATGATTGACTCTATCAATCAGTGGGTCGATTGACTCTCTCAATCTGTGAACTAAGTGTGTTTGAATCACACAAACAATCTGAAATTCGCGAAATCAATAGAACAACAAAGAATCACACTTTGAATTCTAAAGACCAATTTTTATGCAAAGACTCTTCTTTGATAAAATAAGAACAAACTGATTTTATTACTTAATGATTGTAAGGTTATTTGTACAAAGAAATAGAATGAGCTTATGTAAGTCGTGGTCTTTCTCAGAATTACAAAACTAAAAAAGAAAATCAAGCATTTAAAAACTAGCCGTTGGAGCTTTTGAGGGATCTTAGCTCCAATTAAAGAACTTGAGTCTTCTTCCTTGGAGTCTTCCTTATTGATTTAAGGTGCTGATCTCGTGCATAAACTCAAGGGAAAAGAGCTTTTGGGTTTTGAATGTATGAGACTCCAAATAAGGCAAACATGGGCAAGAATATATAGATCCTATGCTTGCTGGTCCATGATATGATGATGGCAAGTGCTCATGGGTGGTTGGATTTGTATTATGGAGGTCTTGGTTCAAGTAGTAATCCTCCTGGTTGAGATAGATTGGTTTGGAATTGATTGAACCGAAAGATTTTCTACTCTTTTCTTAAATGGCTCCGGGTGGGTTGGATGTCTTCTTCAAGGATCCATAACTTCTTGATCCGTAGAGATTTTCTGGTAATTCCAAACCTCAGTGATGAATTGATGAGTTGAACTTCTTGGAAAAGGTTTTCATGCTAAAGCTCCTTTTGGTTGTCGAGATATGCTCCTTGGACGAAACCTCAATCGCTAGATTCTCCTAGATGGCTTGTGTGGACGGTTTGGTGAGACTCTGATAAAGCCACAGATTTCAGGACCACAACAAGTATTTTGTTTAAGATTATGATTTTAGTGCTCTATATTTTTCTTATGTTGTATGTTAGTGAAATTTTCTGCATTTTTTTCCAAAAGTATTTGTGATACTGAGAGAATTACTGATTGTCAAAAAATCTTTGGTAAATACGAAATAACATAAATAAAAGAGAACCATAACGTTTGTTCCAGTTAAGCTTCAAAGATGATAAACTTAAGACACAATTCAATAATAAAAAAAGAAACTAGAGACTTATTTGGTAGGCACAAAACTAATGAAAGATACTCATTTCAGATCAGGATGCAAACACATTTTTGGTTTGAATATCATTATCTGGAATGGATCGAGAAACATTATAAAAGTTGAGTGTAATATACAGAAACACGTGGGTGAAATTAGTGTGTCCGGTAAAGAACGGGGTGTGTTACATAAAAATTACAATACAAGGCCCCGTGTGATGGATACTCGTTTTGGAACAAAATGCTACCACATGTTGTCTCTGATTTCGACCACTGTCCTGTTGAGGCACATGTTTCTTTTCATCTCTGGATGAAAAACTAATTATGGTAAAGATCTACTGAAAAAGTAGTGGTCACACACAAGATGTTTAAAAGTGTTTCAGAAAGAATGTGATTGTGTTAAGGATCTATATCTGGATTAGAGTTTCTTAAGATGAACTGATTTGTGACAGCTATACTTGACTGAGAAATAGCTACAAACTGGAGCTGGTGCATTGATTTCATTAAACCCTGGTGACTAGCTGTGGAGCAAGTATGTACAAAAGTGATTTTCTCAGACACAAGAAAAATGGTGGCGACCGTAAAAAATGAGTTTTTGTAAATATATGTTGATAAATTTCTCGATGAACAGTTATGTTGATTTTTATGGGGTCCTTACATCTCTTTTGCCAAAATCTCATTGATCAACATGTTGAGTGCTTGGATAACTTCATCTCTATCACATGTGGACCATCAAAATTAGACATTTCTTTGGGTCAGGAATGTTTTTGTTTAAGTGTGCTAGAGCTTTGCTAATTTCCCACTTATAATGAAAAACTCTTCCTTGTTTCACATCTTCATCAAAGTAGCCGACACACTCTCATCTTGATTTGTGTCTCTCTCCTTTCAAATCGTAACATGTACCATGTTCGCTGGAGCACTCAAACGAATCATGCAATTAAAATCCTAAATCTAATAAGTGGATTTACTCAGACATGATAACAAAAACGCAAATCATATTCTAAATAAATTTCACTAAAATATTAAGATAAAGAATATTATAGTTCAAAATCAAGAAGGAGTTATGAAGTTTCTCTCCAAAAACTCTCTAATATCAGAGACTAGATTATATAGGTCAAAACACGTTCGAAATTGCAAATAATTCTAGACTTTTTTGGTAATTCTTGAAAACTTGATAAATCATGTCAGCTTTTTTGTCTATGTGGGTGTCGATCTACTCAAGTCAAAAATACAGACTCTAACTTGATCTTTTTAGCATTACTTCACTTCATAATTCAATATGTTCTAGAATCTTTAAAGTTGTATGGAACATACTTAAACCTATAAAAAATACTTATAAAGATTCTAAAAATGACTCGAAACATTTTTTCCGTCTAAATGTTATTTTATTTCAATATTGTCTATCAAAGACAATAACAAAACATCTGATATGATAAATCATATCAAAAAATCCAAAACAAGCTTTTGAGAAACAATCTAACCGGTAAAAAAAGATCTGACAAATACTACTACAAAAAAAATCAATGATGAAGCCCAGCCCGAAATTTGGTTTGATGATGCCAATACATTGATATAAAAATGATCTCGTTTCGTGCTTTTTAACAGTCAAAGTGGTTTCCCATATCACAACGTGCTGCAGTCACCTTCATTGCCTACACGATAAAAAAAATTCCAGATAAAGATAGATCCTTTTCTTTGGTTAAAAATGTTCTAGAAGAAATCTCTTCCGAAAAATATACTCTAAACCCGTTAAACAAATCTGTGACAACCATTACAACAACAATCAAAGCAAAACGAGTATATATCTTCGATTACAAAAGCTGACGGAGAACAAAAATATCCATGTAAACTTACAACAAATCACTTAGAATAAAACCACAATACTAGAAAACACAGAAGAAAAGTCACCTGCGTAGACTCACACAAAAAAAAAATCTCCTTTTTACCATGCGATATAAACTCGAAACATAACATCTAATCTATTAATTTAGGGTTCTATTTTTATCTACCATTAGTAAGTCATAGTAAGACCACCTAAAGAAATAGTTAATATGACATATTTGATTATTTACATTACTAATAAACCAACTATAAATTTGAATTTTATTTTTAATTATAACAAAATCTGTTGAAAAAGAATCTAACAAAATCTTACTTAAAATTTAAATATTTTTATAAAATAACATATTAATTAATTTCGTAATTAATAATATAATATTATTATAAATCAATGTTAACTAAAATTTTATTATAAAAAAGAAAATAAAAATTATATACTATTTTTAATAAATTATATAATTAGATTCTGTATTATATAAAAATAGAAGTTCTATAAGAGTTAAATATAATAAAATTATATTAAATAGGTAAATTAAAAAAAATTATTTTTAATTGTTTCATTTAAATAAATCATCACTCATCATTAAAATTAGATAAAAATCGTATACTATATAATATTTTTATACAAAAATAAATTTATTAAGATATGTTAAACTTTTATATCTACAACTATATATTATCTTTTATTTATTTTGAAACTCTTGACAATATTTTTTTAAAATGTTTATATACAAAGACATAATATTATATAATAACCTTTAATTCATATACTATTTAAAAATATGTTATTAAAAACTATGAAATTTTAATATTTCAAATCAAATTTTAATTATAATTTTTTCTTTAATTATAACAAAATCTGTTGAGAAAATTTAGAAAATATCACCAAAATTTAAATATTTTTATTATAAAATAATGTATTAATATAGTAACAAAAACAAATTCAAAATGTAATCTTCCAAACTCAAATATAGTACTGTAATTTTTCAAAGTTTACTTGACGCAATATAAATTTTGAAAATAAATATTCAAACTCGAAATGATAATATTTCATTTTACAAAATATTAAATCACAGATAATAAAGAATAACTTTTTGAAATGCACCACGGAAAAAAACAAACTATATATGTTGTAAAAATTAAAGCAACCGAATATTTTGAAAATATAATTAAAAAAAAACTTAATATCATAGCATCCAAAAAAATATCTTATATCAATAAAATTTAGTAAAATAATATGATGGATGCTACTATGTATAAAATTTACTAAAATAACAGGCTATAATATTTAAACAAATTTGTTTTACTTAAATTCTGTAATATAGTAAAATAATATATATTAAAATATATTTTTTAAATGGAGCATGCAAATATAAATTATCTTGAACATATTTATTTTCTATAATATAAATTTTAAAATTTTAAAATGTATTATAAAAATGTATAAATTAAAAAAAAATTTGAAGGAGGTTTTCTATTTGATTATTTCATATTATTATTTTATTGTATCTAACTCAAAAAAATATATTAGTAAGAAATAAACATTAATAACAAAGTAAAATGTATTAAAAATCACTATATATGAATAATGCTGAATAAAAAATATAAACAATAATATTATAGAGTTACATAATATATAATACTAAAATGAAAATTTTATATTTAAAAAATTTGTAATAACATCTAATGCATTTATAAAATGAAAAAATATCCGCACGAACGTGCGGGTTAAAATCTAGTAAAGATTCTAAAATAAAAGTTAAATCATAGTCAACACCTATAAAAACATTAATTAACCCAACAAATAATGAGAATGACTAGAAAACCAAATTAAAATGAAAAGTACTACCGTATTATCTTTTTTTTTCATTGAAGATATGAATTATTGTGGGGTTTTTATTTTGGAGTGAGCACCAACAATCACGCGTTTTATGTCTCCGCGTTGAGCTTTCTTCCTTCACCCTTCGGAAAACCATTTTAATAATTTTCTTCAACTCACTTTTGTCCTTATCCGTGTCTCTGCCTGAATCGGGCAGATATGCACTTTGCTCTTCTTCTTGTCTTCGCCACCGGCAAATCGCGAGGCAGACATTCTCTCGCCAACAAAGAGAGCCTTAAGTGTTAGTCCATTTCTCTTACAAGTAACAAACAAAAGCTACTTCCTTTACTTACTTCTTGATTCAGATTTACTTTTCGTCTTATATGTTATTTGCAGGTCAAGTAAACTCATGACTTGGCTCTGAAAGATTGTTTCTTTTAGTAATTTGAGATTGTTGTAAGGTCGTCTCGGGTCTGTAATGGCGTCTAGAGAAGGAAAGAGGCCTAGTCATGAGACTCTTGTGCCTCTTGCCGCTCTGTTAAGCAGAGAGACGAGAGCTGCTAAGATGGAGAAACCGATTGTGAGATACGGGGAAGCTGCTCAATCTAGGAAAGGCGAAGATTATCTCTTGATCAACACTGATACTACTTTCTCTGTCTTTGCGGTAACATTAAAGATATGTTCTGTAATTAATGGATTGATTAATCTATACCTTAGTGTTGTGTTTATGTAATGTTAGATATTTGATGGGCACAATGGAAAAGCTGCAGCTGTTTTCACAAGGGAGAATCTGTTGAACCATGTGCTTAGTGCTCTTCCCCGCGGGCTTAGCCGTGATGAGTGGCTTCAAGCTTTGCCTCGTGCGTTAGTCTCTGGATTCGTCAAGACTGACAAGGAGTTTCAGAGCAGAGGTATTGTATTGCCTCTAGTAGTTAATGAATGATGTTGTGGTTTATTTACTTTCTTGATTGATAACAGGAGAAACTTCTGGAACAACAGCCACGTTTGTGATAGTAGATGGATGGACTGTGACTGTTGCATGTGTTGGGGACTCCCGCTGCATCTTGGATACTTCAGGCGGTTCTGTTTCCAGTCTCACTGTGGATCACAGGCTTGAAGATAACAAAGAAGAGTATGTATCTCGCTTTTGCTTTTAGATTCTTAAAGCAAACATCTAACCCTTATTATATAGGAGAGAACGGGTGACTGCTAGTGGTGGAGAAGTTGGAAGGCTAAGCATTGTTGGAGGCGTTGAGATTGGTCCTCTACGGTGTTGGCCTGGAGGTCTCTGTCTTTCGAGGTCTATAGGGGATATGGATGTTGGAGAGTTCATTGTTCCAGTTCCTTTTGTAAAGCAAGTCAAGGTATATATATATATAGTCAGTGTTTCCTTATTTTGCCATTTTACAAACAAACACTCACAATTGTTTATATATGAATATAAAAGCTATCAAACCTTGGAGGAAGGCTTATAATAGCCTCTGATGGCATATGGGACGCTCTCTCCTCAGAAGCCGCAGCTAAAGCTTGCCGTGGTTTACCCGCTGAACTTGCTGCTAGACAAGTAGTTAAGGTGATATACTTTTCTTAAAACCAGTTTCAAATTGTGTAATCCTATGTTTTTTTTTTTGCAAAATTAGAAATTTATAGATAAATTTATGGGTACGACACATATATATATATATGTTTAAAAATATATAAGCTATCCATAATTGACAAAATTACACCAAATTCTTAACATAAAAATTACTTCAGTATAGTAATTTAAATAATAATATAAATAATGATTAAACATTTTTTATCAAAATCTGATTCTAGTAAACTTTCATAAACATAGAAACAAGAATATAAGTTAAAATAGAGTTAGAATTTTAGCTGCTTTTAATTTTTGGAAAAAAAAGTAAATGAGTTTATATATAAGATACAACAATTTTGAAGAAAATTCGTTTCAAAACATTCCATAAATGAACGTTTCTATGGTGATTGAGTCTTTGAGTTTTGTGTTGCAGGAAGCACTGAGAAGAAGGGGACTAAAGGATGACACAACCTGCATTGTGGTCGACATAATCCCACCAGACAACTCCCAAGAACCGTCCTCTTCTCCTCTTAAGAAACACAACAACTTCTTTAGATCTTTGCTCTTTAGAAAGAAATCGAACTCATCTAACAAACTCTCCAAGAAACTCTCCACTGTCAGTATCGTTGAAGAGCTTTTCGAAGAAGGCTCTGCAATGCTAGCAGAAAGGTCAGTCCTTATTCTCCCTCAAAGACTTGAACGTAATGTCTGAGCCTAAGCTATGTTTCTTTTTTAATCTTCTTACAGGTTAGGATCAGGTGATTGTTCTAAGGAACCAACAACAGGAGGAGGAGGAGGAGGGATATTCACGTGTGCGATATGCCAACTAGACTTGGCTCCAAGTGAAGGCATATCGGTCCATGCGGGTTCAATCTTCTCCACGAGTTTGAAGCCGTGGCAAGGACCCTTCTTATGCACAGACTGTCGTGACAAAAAGGACGCAATGGAAGGAAAGCGACCAAGTGGAGTTAAAGTCATCTAAGATTGAAGAATGGTATCCACTTCCACTTCTCACACACACACACTCTATATTCATATTCATTGTAATTCTTTCTTCTTTGGTTCGTTGTTTATTGTATCCATTCAAATAAATTTGAGTTGGACTGATTCTTTATGCATATGAGAATCAGTTCAGTGTCGGATAGAGTGTATTGATTGGTATACGGTTTGAAAAGCTTGTGTTCTTACTAAAGCAAAAAACTTATGTCTTCTCTTTTGTCATTCTCGGAAAAAACGAGGTCCTTTTTTATACTTCATTATTATAATATTAAAAACCTAAGTACTATGAAATAGAATCCAAACTTTTGAAAAGCTGGCAAGCAAATCCATAATCAACCTTATGGTTTTGTTGGTCTCCTCCATCTCCTAAATATGCTAGACTTTAGCAAACCAAGTATTAATGGCATGACCAGAGTCTATTTCTTAAAATCCTCTGCAGATGAAGTTATCACAAGCTACATACCATTACATTATCTTGCTGGAGCAGGTATTAAAACCAAAGTTAGCAACACAAAAAGAATCAAATGTAGAAACTGATGGGCACCCATCTTATGAAAGCACTAAAAATTGAATTAACTCTTTGGTCAGAGTGGCAGAAGATTTTGTATAGGTTTCTTAATTATGATGCTCCTATCCTATGCTACTCAATATGGATCTTACGGGTCTGGAGGCATAGTTTCTTGTCAGGTGCTTCATGTAGTCTGTAAAACACAATTGAATTATCTATTATTATAGAAACAGTCATGTATTGGTCCTCAAAAACGAATTATGAGATACATATATAGTATTCAGTTTCAGTTCATGCTTACTCGCATTCGCTTCCTGCATCTCATCGTTTCCACCAACTCATCTCCAGGTTCGCACCTAGTTCAGTCTCATGGCAAATACCATAAACAGTATTCTCTTCATCGAGGAAGAATGTTTTGATCACTAAGTCTGTTCTCCGCTACTGAATAGTCAGTCTTTGAATAGGCTTATACCCCATTTCTTTAACTTGAACGTAGACTCCCCATTATTACTTACATGAAGTTGTATATCCACCTGATCGTAGCAAGCATTGTCTTTGTTTAGGGGAAAACGGCAGTCCATTATAAATAGATGGCTGTCCTTCTGATTTGTCAAAAAGCTATGTGGCTGTCCAAAGGATTCAAAGATGTTCCCAAATCTGCCTTTGAACCGACAACTCACATGGATATATACTCCATTGACATCACTTGTGGGCATAGAGTCGTGTGCAAACCCTAAATTGGAAGAGGGGGTGCAAGAGAAAGCAGTGAGATAGAGGAATAGTCATTGAGGAGGAGCTTCCAGTAGCTTGGTGAGTGAAAAGACCAGCTCCTGTAAAACTGTGTGTTGTTCAACTAGAGCTTCTTGATTCAAGTTGAAGCAGTTTATGAATTTGAGCAGGATGTTTGGTAGATATTTATCTTTGGACATTGCCTCCACGGTTGGACTATCAGTCAATCTAGCTTCAGTCAATGCCCAACAACCTGAAAAGTCAACCTCCTCAATATGTTTCAGTTTGGAAATGTTAGCATGCTTCAGGTTTCTACATTCCCACATACTTATCAAGCTTAGATTACTGAAGTTCTCGATCCACCAAGGAACCTCTTCGATCCCTGTTTAGCTTAGAAAAAGCTCTGAGATGTTGGTCGAGATATCAGGAAAACTCCTCAACCGTGAGCAACTAGTAAGATCGAGTATGTCGAGAGATTTGAGGTTGATGCCGTTAGGAAGAGTTTCCAAGTTTATGCAGTGTCTAATGCTCAAACTTTTCAGTTTATTGAGATTATGAAATGAAGAAGGAAGCTCCACCAAAGTTGGTATGTCCGAAAGGTACAACCTCGTTAAAGAGGAAGACAGCATGGCCATGAGGGGTGTAAGCAGCTGAAAAACAAACAAAACAAAAACTAATAAAATTGTTATTTCTGTGAAGGGGAAATTTCCTAAAAATACATTAACTAAATTTTGTTAAGATATTTAATACCCAAAATTTTTTGTTACCCAGTTTAATATCTCAACTAATTATTTTATTTTTCAATTCAATGCACTAAATTTTAAAACTGTAAATTAAAACTATTAATAAATTTCAAACAAAATTTAAAAAATATTCAGAATTTAAAAATAAACTTTAAAAATTCTATTTTGATTTCAGATTTTAGGAATGAATAAAAATTGAATGAAGATTTTAAATTTTTTAAAATATTAATTTTAAATGAAAATATGAATTGGTAGTATATTTGATATTAAAACAAAACTAAAATTAAATTTTTTAAGATTAGCCACAGTTTTAGTTTCTTTTATTTATTTAGAATAAAATCAGAATTTGTTTTAATTTTTTTTTTTGAATTTTTAAGATTTTTAAATTTTGTTTGAAACTTATTAATATTTTATATTAAAATAAGTATAGTTTTTGGATGAAAAATAAGTAAAGTTTGAGTATTAAAATAAGCAAAGTTTTAAAAGTTTAGATATTAAAAAGTTTAATAAAAGTTTAGATAAAATTTAGTTAAAATATTAATTGGCCAAAAAGTTTAATAAAATTTAGTTAAAATATTAATTGGCCAAAAAGTTTAAATATTAAAAAGTTTAATAAAATTTAGTAAAAATATTTTTTATGAAATTTTCCTTTCACTAATTGCTTCTTACGAAATATAGACCTAGCCACAATAATTTCTTATGAAGTGCTTAAAACGCACGTTAGGTTAAGTACATACCTGGACTCTTTCCCACAAATTTCCACTCTTCATTCTACACATTCCAAGCTCAGCAAGATTCTCTAAACGCAAGCTAGATGGAAATTCTTCAATGGCTGTTTCGCTTAAATCGAGCACGGAAATGTTGGTTGAAATATCAGGAAAACTCTTCAACCTCGAGCATCCCTTGAGAGTGAACCGTTCATGAGACTCCAGATTCATTCCGGTTGGAAGAATCTCCAAATTTTCACAGAATGTCACATCCAACTTCTTGAGTTTGTTGAGATATTGAATAGAGGAAGGAAGCTCCACCAAACTCGAGCAAAACGGAAGATTAAGTGTTTCGAGGTTAGTGACTATAATTTTCCGTACTCTTGGAGATGAAACGTCTGTCTATGTAAATACTACTCCCTCCGTTTTTTAATATAAGTCGTTTTAGACAAATTTTTTTGTTCCAAATTATATGTCGTTTTCGGTTTTCTATGTAAAATTTATTAATAATTAATGTTGTATGACCAATGGTAATATATCTTATATTTTTCTATTGGTTGAATTGTGGTTAGGTAAATAATTAATGATATGTTTGTTTAGAAAATATAAGAAATTAATGGTTTTATTAATCTACGTGCATAGCTAAAACGACTTATATTAAAAAAACGGAGGGAGTACCTTGGAAGTGTCGAGAGAGCCGCCCGAACAGAACTCTTGCGATTGTCGTCTTACCAATCCCCGAAGAACCCCATATACCAACCATCCTCACTTCTTCAGATTCCAAATGCAACAACGCACTCATTTGAGCTATATGATCCTCAATGCCAACAAAGTTATCAAAATCCTTTGATGGAGTTAAAAGCAGTTTGTCCAAAACATCATTGGCAATTGCTTCAATCATTGTAGCTTCGTTGCCCCTAACAAAGGACAAAGATAATTTCACAAACATGTTTTTCTTACAGCAAATTGATTGTTTGTTAATGAAGTATAAGCATGATGTAATGATTCATAAAATCTCCCACCAGCTCACAGAATGATATCCAAGGATGTTTGCTACATTGGTCAAAGCTTCCTTCCATCTAGTTTTCACTTCTTCTGTTTTGTTGTGACATGTCTCTTCAAAGATCTTTCCAAAGTCACCGGTTTGTTTTCGTACATGAGAAGGATCCAAATTCCAAACCGTAGAAAACCGATATCACCATTTGACCAAACTTTTTCTTGCAATTCATGATCTCCACCAATTCGTTAAGGCACCAACTTGAAGAGGCGTAGTTTCTGGACAACACAACCACAACAATCCTTGAATTCTTGATTGCGTGTTGAAGCTCGGGATCAAGTGACAGGCTTCTCTTGATCTCGTTGTCTTTAAACGCAGTGATAAGTTTTCTGTCCAGCTCCTTGAGAAAGTGGCTCAAGAAAGTTACTCGGACGTCTTCTCCGCTAAAGGTTGGGAAGACATCATACACACAATTTTGAGAATAGGAGGTAGAAGAAGAAGAAGATGATGATGAAAGAGCCATTAAGAAAGAGAACTGAAACTAGTTTTAGAAGAAGAACGGCTTGGTGATGAAGGAGCCATATAATTTAGCAATTTCACCATTGTTTATAAGTTTTTACTTGCGCAAGTTGACTTAATCACGGCCACACATGTCACGAAGACCACCGACATAGAAGAATCATTGAACTCTAATTAATGATGGTCGGTCCAAAATATGCAAAACCGGCCCGAAATGTTGGCGACTCGTTCGGACCAAACCGATTGATGTCTCTAGTGACAAACTATCTTAAATGGACCCAAGAAAAGACACGAGATTTGTATGATTTGGCTTCCACCCTTGGCCTTACGCTCCTTTGGCATATTTCCTTATTACTCAATTTTCGAAAAAGGCCAAAAGATTATTCTATAAATGATTTCTTTCGCCAAAACATAGTTTTTTTAATATCTAAAATACTTTTCACGAAATTAAGAAACTTTAAAGGTTCGGGTTTGGAATTTGATTTCTAACAAACAGCTTTTGCAGATTTATTTCAAAATTTATCAAAAGTTTCATATATATATATATATATTGCCCCAAGTAGAGCTCTTCTGATGCAGGAGAGTTCTGTCCATCTTAAATGTGTGTATTTAGAACTGTAGGTCGTGGAGTTGTTGTTCAAAAAGCTATTGATTACAAGAGCATCTCTAACATGTTATTATATTTTAAATTAAATATAATAATTCTAAAATATAATTAAATTTTACTTCAGTATTCATTTTAATATAAAATAGAGTAATAAATAATAATTTTAATTTTTACTCTAAAATATAAAATATTTTACTCCGAAAAGAAATTTGTAGTAAATATGAAATAAAATAGGATATGTTCTAGTTGTATGATTAATGAATTTGATTACTCATAATATAACATATGATAAATAATACTAACTTTAAATGTTTTCATTATACAGTTAATAAAGTGTAAATACCATTAGATGTCAGAAGTTTAGTATTAGTTAAAAATAGTAATGGAATTTGTAAGGTTGCGACGTATGTTTTTGATGGGGAACAATTTTGCATGAAACAAGCAAAGACATTGTTGAAGCAAAAGCTCAGACTTCTTCTGCTTTATTATGAATAAAGCAAAAAGCTCATCTTCTCCTGCAGCGAAAATAATAAATCAACAAACAAAAGTCTCGAGAATCGTTGAAAGGCCCCCACTTTTCTCTTTATTTACCAGATTGTACCATCTTTCAAAATTATGCAAAAATTGTTAAGAGATTGTTTTCTTGGTTTAGGAGTAGTAATTATGAACATTAATCTTGTTCACATGGAACAAAATCTATAGAGTTAACACGTGAGAGACACAGGCACGCGTGTGGCAGAAGCAAATATTACAACCGTTACGGGGAACATCAAAACCCTTTGACTCTCTTTAAAACCCTCTATACACTGGTCAAATCCGAAACAATCGCACGGTCCAGATACTCAGATAGCAAAGAAGGGTAAATTAGTCATTGTCGTTACGTTTTGCGTTACGTCACAAAACCAGTACACAATAAACGCTTTAGTTACACGACCATACCACTTTCCTCTCAACGCTCTCTTCTTGAAACTCTCTCTATCTCTTGTCTGTCTGCAAATTTGTCGGAGCGACAATGGAGAAACGGTCTTTCTTCAGCCAGCATTTGTTTCTCTCTCTACTCCTTCTCTGCTGCTTCCTTTCTTCTTCTTCGAGCTCTGATTTAGAGGCTCTTCTAAACTTCAAATCCGCCGCTGATTCCACCGGAAAACTCTTCTCATGGAACTCAACCACCGACCCGTGCAAATGGACCGGAGTCTCCTGCGGGGGAAACCGAGTCACGCGACTCGTCCTCGAGAACCTCGAACTCACCGGGTCAATCGCCTCACTCGCCTCGCTCACCGAGCTCCGAGTTCTCAGCCTCAAGCGTAACCGCTTCTCCGGTACAGTCCCCGACATCTCGAACCTCACAGCATTGAAGCTACTCTTCTTATCGGAAAACCAATTCTCCGGAGAGTTCCCGGCGTCGGTTACTTCACTCACTCGTCTCTACCGCCTTGATCTCTCCTTCAACAACTTCTCCGGCGAGATTCCACCGACGCTAACCCATTTAACCCATCTCCTCACTCTCCGGTTAGAAGCAAACCGGTTCTCCGGTCAGATACCAGACATCAGTCTCTCCGATCTCCAAGATTTCAACGTCTCCGACAACAACCTGGTTGGTCGGATACCAAACTCCTTGTCGGAATTCCCGACCTCCGTCTTCGGACAAAACCCATCTCTCTGTGGAGCTCCATTGGTAAAATGCAACGACCCAACTAAACCGGGTCAACCCGGTAGAGCAACAGCTTCTCCTCTAAACAACCCGGAAACCATACCTTCCTCTCCGACATCAGTTCACACCGCCAAAGACGGCGACAAAAGCAGCACGGCGAGGATCAGCACATTAGCACTAGTAGCTATCATACTCGGAGACGTCATTATCCTAAGCCTCGTATCTCTCCTTCTCTACTGCTGCTTCTGGAGACAATACGCCGCAAACAGGAAGAAACCCTCGAAGGTTCTCGAAGGAGAGAAGATAGTCTACTCCTCGAGTCCTTACCCAACGGCGGCGCAGAACAGTGGCAACAACCAGCAGCAACAAGGCGGCGAGAGGGGTAGAATGGTCTTTTTCGAAGGAACTAGGCGGTTCGAGCTTGAAGATCTTCTCCGAGCCTCGGCGGAGATGCTGGGGAAAGGAGGGTTTGGGACGGCGTACAAGGCGGTGCTTGACGACGGCAACGAGGTGGCGGTGAAGCGGTTGAAAGATGCGGTGAATGTGGCTGGGAAGAAAGAGTTTGAGCAGCAGATGGAGGTTTTGGGAAGGCTACGTCATAGTAATCTTGTGAGCTTGAAGGCTTATTACTTTGCTAGAGAAGAGAAGCTTCTTGTCTGTGAATACATGCCTAATGGTAGTCTCTTCTGGCTTCTCCATGGTACGTCGTCGTTTTCAGTTCTTTACTTTTATGTTAATCATTACCAATCCTGGAAATCAGTTGCTAATCAGTTTAGAGATTTAGGGGTAATTATTTTTACCAAAAGTTGGCTTAGGTTTATGTTTCCATAGGAGGAGAAATTATAGAAATGGTAGGGATGTTCTTGTGTGGGCCAAAAACAGGTGATTCCCAATTCCTGGTACATGAAAGGAAATGACATTGGTTGTAACTGGTAACTCATTTTATGAATGAATGGAATAAATGGAATTGGAATAAATGGAATAAAGTGGAATGGAATAGAGATAATTTGAGGAATTAATGGAATGATATATGTATTTATTTTTTAATTATATTTAAGTTAATCCATTCCATGCATTCCTTTTATTCCTCAACCTTTTTTATTATGAATGGTTTTTAACGTGATTCATAAAAAATTTCAGTTATCCCAGAGGAATTAATGGAATCAATTTTTTAATTTTTTCCACTTAACTGGTAACTTTTTTCTGGAATGCTCATGAATAACTAATTCCACATGATTCCATTCATAAAAAATGCAATCCAGTTACAGCCAGGATAACGCCAAAAGGCATTAAGAGTAGGGTTAATACTTTGGACATATATCCAAAGTAGCACTGCAGATTTTAACCAAACCGAGCTAACAAAACCAAATCTAGATTTTTGGTTCTTGGTTTGTTTTTAGTAAGGTAGAATTGATTACCATTAGTTCAAAATTACTGCAGTTACTGGTTCGGTTCGGCTCGTTTGGCCGGAACCTATCAATTAATCTTAAAATTTTAATTTTCCTAGATGAGTTATACTAAATTATATAGAAAACTAGATTTGTTTATACCAAAAGTAAACTTATTTTTATCATTACTAGAATTTAGTCATTTGGTTTGGTTCTGGTTTGGTTAATCTAGTAGAAGTGATTACCAATATTTCAAAATTTCTACTGGTTCGGTTTGGCTCGTCTGGCCGGAACAACTAATTTTAAATTTTCCTAGATGAATTATACCAAATTTTATAGGAAACTAGATTGATTATACCAAAAGTAAATTAAATTTTTATCATTACTAGAATTTAGTCAAACTGAATTATTTGAATATGATTTAAATCTGATGTTAACCTTATTACAAAAAGTTTATTTTTTGTTTAGTAAAATTAAAAATCGAAATTAATTAAGAACCGAACCAAACCAAAACTTATTATAGTATTGAAGTAGTAATCTTTTAGAAAAACTTTGGTTAATCGATAACCAAAAAAGGGCTGGGTTCGGTTAACCAAAGCCGCCTAATCCAAACTGATTCACTTTCACGTGGGCATTTATTATTATTACTAAATGTAGATAATTGAGAATTTAAAGACTCTGGATAGACACAAATATTGGCAACAAGTTGGACAAATA
Source organism: Brassica napus (assembly GCF_020379485.1). Taxonomy (NCBI): domain Eukaryota; kingdom Viridiplantae; phylum Streptophyta; class Magnoliopsida; order Brassicales; family Brassicaceae; genus Brassica; species Brassica napus. The sequence goes on along the minus strand of NC_063435.1, from coordinate 9,183,829 downwards.
AAGTCCTGATCTGTCTCATTTAATCGCTTTTTGTTGTTTCTTCGGCTCGGCTTCTACTCTTTGTCCCTTCCACCTAATCAGTTAATTTAATATAATCACTTCGTTCATTGTTTTACACTACTTTTACTAACTAATAAAGCGACTAATTACATTTTTCAAGATAAGTGTCATAGGCTTCGAATGGTGACCATTGTTCTGTCCCGCACCGCAGTTAACAGTAACAAAAAAATTTACATATACTATATATCTTTACATTTTTATAACTATTAAAACCGCACCGCAGTTGAACCGCTTATCCCGCACCGCTCAAACCGCAGTCACCATTCAGAGCCATATTCGTAATATTATGATAGTGTCTAATTGGTTATTTACGCTTTGGTGTAGGTAATCGTGGACCGGGTAGGACCCCACTAGACTGGACCACGCGCCTCAAGATCGCAGCTGGGGCGGCGCGTGGAGTAGCTTTTATCCACAACTCATGTAAAACCCTGAAGCTCACTCACGGTGACATAAAATCCACCAACGTCCTCCTGGACGGCTCCGGCAACGCTCGTGTTTCCGATTTTGGCCTCTCTTTCTTCGCACCTTCGCAAACCACCGCCAAGTCTAACGGCTACCGTGCACCGGAGCTGCTGGACGGTCGTAAACCCACCCAAAAATCCGACGTCTACTCGTTTGGAGTGTTACTTCTCGAGATTCTCACCGGGAAGTGTCCAAACTTAGTGGAGACGGGTCACTCGGGCGGAGCAATGGATTTACCGAGGTGGGTTCAATCGGTGGTGAGAGAGGAGTGGACGGCTGAAGTGTTCGATTTGGAGCTGATGAGGTATAAGGATATAGAGGAGGAGATGGTGGGACTGCTGCAGATTGCTATGGCCTGCACTGCGGCCACGGCGGATCACCGGCCAAAGATGGGTCACGTGGTGAAGATGATAGAGGAGATACGTGGTGGTGGCTCTGAGACGTCGCCGTGTAACGACGGGATCAATTCTGCGGCGGAGTCTTCTCCGTGCTTGTCTGAGGACACGTGTGGTGGGACTACTAGTCAGTAGCGAGATGTGTGAACTTAAACTCTGTGTAAATCTCGTAAGCAGAATCATTACCTTTGCTTCATAACACTTACACTTCTAGAGTTCTAGGCGTTTCTTAGTTGTTTTCACTTTTAATTTGTTTTAATACTGCTAGTTTCTGTTTTATGGATATTGCTAGTTTCTATTTAGATCTTCAACATCTTCAAAAAAATATTAAGATAACATAAACTGAAAGTTCATAATATTTTGCGTTAAAATTTTACATCTACACAATAAAAATATTTTTGTAATTGAAAGCAGGAATCTCTTTTTTTATTTTTTTCTTATTTTTTATATTTTTTATTTGTATGTAAAGCCAAAAATTAGGTTGGTACTTTTGAAATATTGGGTTGCGTAGCACACAAGTAGTAGTATTAAACTAAGGAAGAAAGTAGCGAGTGATGATTACTTTAGAAAGTCCGGGTCTAAATGCATGTAACGCCGCCCACTAGTGATGCCTTAATGTCCGGTCCATTATTCTTTCTGATTTCTCGGACGATGAAAACTACACGAATAGAGTATAATGAAACCATGTGCGCGCTTGTTATCGCATAGTATGGTAACATTGTCGGCTACTGATTGTATAGTATTTATATAAGAGTTACACGATAGTCAACAAAAGAAACATACAATATCGAATACATGTGATTGTTAAAGGTTATTTCGTTGGCTGATATTACGGACGAACAAACCATTTACGGCAATGTGTAAATGAATCATCCAAAAATCTGTAGAAGACTTTTTCATGAACCATTACAAATAGATGACCCGGATACAATTATTTCATTTCATGGTAGTCAAGTAGTCTGAAAATTCATCTTGATGTTGGAAAAATAAGACTTGATAGGATTTATTTCTACAAAGTATTCAATCTGTCACAAGCCTTTGCAAATTAATATGACTTTCTATCTAGAATCCATAAACAAACTGTAGGAAGTGGTTACGCCCATAAACAAACTGTTGATTAAGAAAACATTATGATCCAAGAAAGAGGTTTAGCTATAAAAAGAGAAGAAAGAACGAGACAATTATCTTGGATCACGAATGGAGGTAGCATTCTTATACTTCAAACAGTAAGAGGATATGCATAGATATTCATGTATTAGCGTCTATTTCATATCAAGTTCGCATAAGCAAAGTGAAAGCTTAGATCAAAACGTTAGGCATGGATAATACCAACTGCTAAATAAGAATTTTTGAACATTACACCCAAAAAAAAGGAATTTTTGAACAGAGAACAACCCGGGATCCTTGACCGGAAGTAGATAAATTGGAACCGACATCCACAGAAATTATTCTCACTTTATAAATGATCATTTATGAATTGAGGAAAAGAACAAAAAGAATACAGCGTAAGTTGACAAAAATAAATTACGAAAGAAGAATGATCAGAAATATAAAACAGAAGGTGCAAGCCTGAGCAACCTGCCGAGAGCAGTGGGCAAGAACTTGCGAGCAAATAAATAACAAACATTGGTCTTCTCTCCGTTGTGGTAACACTGCCTATTCTTATCATCACCATTCCTCAGCTTCACCAACAACTCTTCTGTCACCTCGTATCTGATAAACCGGGTTGGGTGGGGCCCACCGTTCGTCCAGTCAACCCAAGTGAGAGTCCTGTTCGAGTTGCGGCCACCCAAGCTAGATTTGATGTTGAGGAGCGTTGGGATATAGTGCTCGTCTGCGTAGCAACCGTGGTGGCAATAACGGTAAAAGAGAGGCCAATAGGTTGTGTCGGAGATGATCTCAAGGGCCATGGCACGGTCTAACTCGAACCACTGGGAGCCTTTTCGCCAGTGGCGTAGCTGGACACGTGGTTTCATTTCAGGACTGTATCTACCACGTCCAACGCCACCGAGTTGGTCGTAGGACTCGACGTGAGTTTGAGTTGATGTCGTGAGGTAAGAGTAAACGGTTGTGAAGTTGAAGAGAGGGATGCATGATTCGGAAAGAAGTACGAATCGTTCGTTTGATATGTCTAACAAAGCATTTGCTAATAATCTTTGTTCTGCTTCCACCATATTAACATATCCCCAGTCCACTCGCTGCATTATCAATAAAACAATGTTTTTTTTTAACATTAATAAAAACAATGTTACAAGACCCGTATAAGTTTATAAAATAAATAAGCAAATTTATCCAAAAAAAACATAAGCTAATCTAGTTGTGGTCAATTGATATAATTGAAGTATTGAACTAATACTAAAATTATATTCAAATGACCGCGTGACATAATGGACCAAGAAAAAAAGTCTTATCGATGAAGTTAGAATCAAATCCAACTTGTTAACCAACTTTGTAAGATTTATCCTTCTAAAATAGGTAACACTAGGCGCACTCAACAAAAGTCACGTCACAAGAGAAGATTGATGAATCTTAAATTGAGAAAGTTACGGGAAATAATTAATTTGGAATTTGACTTTTGATTTGAGAGATTACGGGAAGAAATCAATTGGGATATGTTTTTCATTTAAGACAGATGCGTTTGTGCCAACTAAATTAAATTAACCACTAATAAGATCATATATTCATCTTCCTTTATGGGGTACATGCGTTTGCACCTGCGATTCTTGTTGGCAAAAACGTTTATGTTAACTAACGAAGAAACCATGCAATAATAGATTGACCCAAAAAGAAAAGGAAAACCATGCAATGTATTGTAGCATATACTTATATAATAAAATAGCACTGGCACCGACGATGTACCACAAACAATTACTTGTTTAAATCTTTTTAATAATTTATGTAACAAAAAGCAACCGTAGTGTGCAAGATAATCTATACATTCCCTTCACAATCTTATATGAAATTTGAACTCTTTAATGTAAAATTTTTGTTTTGACATTTACTCAATCACAGTCAGAGCATGTTTACAACAAGAGCACACAGTTTTCAATAAAGTTAAGAGTGTAAGATTTGTAACATTATTAATTTCAAGAATTTGTATAGCAATTTGTTATTCTATCCTTTTTGATATCGATTTGACAGCTTGATATAGTTTGAATATCTTATAGAAATGTTACAAAATTTTAATTTTAAACGTTTTTTCGTTTGATCTTTATTTCATTCAAAAAATGGAAACATCAAAGTGTAGGAAACTGACCTTGCTTGGGATCTGCCGGCCATGGAAGACGGAACCTTCGGGATAGGACTCGTTATTAGAAGGATACGAGTGAACGTAAATATTGAAAAGCTCTTCATGTCCTTTAAAGAATTTCTCCCATAAAGGAGCCAGAGGTAAATGACCTTTTGTCAAAAACATGAAAGCAACCTTTGGTGTTCGATAAAAAGGATAACTTCTGATCTTAGGTGCCATTGAAGCTCTCCAAAGAAGTTCTTCATCTTCCATGTCGTGCATGATCTTCTTCGGCGACCTCAGAAACCCTTTGAGCCCGACGCGCACGGGCTTAGAAGGTGGAGGGGGAGGAGAAGGAATAGTAGGAGGAGGAGGAGACGAGACAAGGAAGAGCTGAGAGATCCGTTGGATGTTGAGAGAAGATGTGGAAGATATGTCTTGTAGAGAGGAATGGAGAAGGATACCGATGATTATGCCGCAACATAGAATAAGGGAAAATGAAATGAGATTGAGGAAATGATGGTATTGAGCATTGAGAAGCTTTGCTACTAGAGATGGTGATGAAGAAGACAAAAATGAGCTTTGCTCTTTTAGGTTCTTCATGGAGAGAAAGAAAGAGAGGGTTGTGTTTTAGGGGTGAATGGATTTACAAAGTTTGAAGATGGAGGAGAGACAAGTTCTTTGCTTTAAGGGCAAGAGATATGATACCCGCCTTTACAAGTGGAGAATTCTATTTATACTATTTTGTGGAGTCTTTGCTTGTCAAAATAGAAAATTTTGGGGTTGAAAAGATGAATTTTGCTTACCAAAATAAAGGTTTCATATAAAGTCTATGTACTAAACATTAATGGAAGAATCTGTTAGAAACTAGTTATGGAAGATTTTAACGGGTAATGGTGATTTAATCGCATATTAAAACTGAATAATTTAGTACGGAAAATGACAGACAATAATATATTCAGGTGAATAGCTGAAATTTATGGAATTGATTCTTTAGTTAGTAAAATATTTTTATTAACTTTTTTGGTCGGCAATATCCTTAAGAAACCTAAGAAGATTACGTACTACTAGTCAAAATAAAATCAATAAAAACGCCACTATGTTAAGTTTTTTTTTTGGCATGAGTTTTTTTTTCATACACAGTAAATGCCAATCGGGCAACTTCGATAAGTTTGGTGAGAAAAACGTAAAAGAACTTCAAAGTGCAACATAAACTAATTGACGTTTATTTTTGTTTGAAGTAAAACTGTCACTGCCATTTATAACCATAATTAAAAATTGTTGACCTAAAATGAGTTTTAGTTAAAAAAGCTTCAAGTAAAATGATTCGAAGAAAACACTTTTTCAACAAAAAAATTTAACATAATTTTTAGTAATTATCGGTTAATGTTTTAGTTTTAGTATAAAGTGATTTTATTTGAAAACCAACTTTATATAAAAACAACATGAATTTATTTAAAAAGAAAGTATTTAATGGAAACTTTTTCAAGTAAAAATAATTAGTAAAACCATTATATTAACTAGTGTAAATTTCCATATCGTTCTATCATCAAAGTGACTGTACGTACTTATTAAATTAAAACCATGGGAAGACAAAAGTATAAAACAGACGAGTGTGAATTATGCAAATGACTGCTTCGTGTCAACACCTTTTAGGATTTGCATGTTTAACAACTAACAAAGCGATATGAAATTTAACATTTAGACCAAGAAAACGATATGAAAAGTTGGTGACAAATGTGAAGAACAAAGAAGTAGGTTGGTATCTGAGAAATCACAAATATTTTCCGTTATTATTCATATTTCCTTGGTTCAACAAGTTCAGCCTTCAACTTTGTTCTAAGGAGCCAGGCCACAAACTTTCAGCCATCATTAGTCTTCGTCTAATCTGTCGATTTTCAATTGACTTCCTTTATTATTATGCTCAGTTTCACTTCTAGGAAACGAACAAAATCTTATGCCCCAAATGGCATGAAGCTTCCAATAATACTTTATGACTTTCCAGGAAGGATGGCACGTGTTACATAATTATTGTCTCTAGCTCAACCAATCTTTGACATATAATTTACAAAGTATATTTACCATTTTTTTGTCATGTATTTGGTTTTTACCGCTTCTGTGTATTTTTTTTTTATCTTTTTGTTTCATTGCCTGCATCTGGCTAATTCCATTTTCCTTATTTCGTTTTTACAAAAAAAAAAAAACTATGTTAATTTGGTTCTATTTTTGTTTAAATTGATAATCTATATATGTTGGATGCTTTTTTTAGATTTCAAAATTTAAAATATACTAAGGGAGAAGGTATATGTGTCTAATATTTAAATTTTATAAGTTTGAATGTTTGATACTCCAGTATATATTAACTCTGCCATTTGCGTCCTAACTAATTTGTGTTTGCTCCTCCCAGTGATAATTCTTCTTGATTAGATATAACTGGCTCTAGAGTTTGAACCGCGTGTTTTCGAACACATGTATAATTTTTTTTGTTTTTGTAAATGTTTGTATTACTATTAGTTTATATGATAAAATAGTAGTTTTGGAGAATACTGGCCGAGATATTCCAAAACTTGACCAATGCTCTATAGATCCGATCATGGCACCACCAGACCCCAACCCAATAAAATAAAGCCATTATCTTCCCCCAAGCCCCAAAAGTATTTAGTGCCATGCATGGACATTCAAGATCAACAAGTCTTAAAAAAGCAAGAAGATCTTTATCCTAATTCCTAAAAGAATCAAGAACCTAGAATATTTTGCTAAGTCGAACACTCAAAATTAAGTGAAATAAAAGAGTTTAAATATAATTTCTTGTAACATATTTAATATATTTATTAAACTAGTCCTTTTAATTTTTCTTTTCTTTCAAATTAGCTTAAATCTTGTTTTTTTAATAAATGATAATGTACATTCTTATTTATGTTTTTTCGCTTTTTTTTAATTCGACATTAGAAGATCACTGGAGAATATAAATTTATAGTTTTGTAATTGATAGTTTAAAATTCTAATAAAATAACACAATTCTTCAGTTTATAATTTTGTCTAAAAATTTATTTTCAAATGGTTTTTGATGAGATGAACTCATACTTGACCGAACTTGATACAAAATAAGAAGTGTTTCAAACACTGCAGAAAATGAATAGAGATAAATTTCATGGCAAGGTGGTCTAAAGGTAGGATACAAAATTTTGGTTTATTCTCTCACTTCTTATATGTTTAGATAAAAAAACTTGTTTTACTTAACCTTTAATAATTCAACTCTAAATGTAAAAGATACTAAACTTTAAAACTACATATATTTTTAAGCACAAAATAAATTGAACATCTTATAAGTAAAGTACAAAGTAACACATAAAATTCAACATTATATAATAGTACCTCCATAAATTAATATATACAATAAATTACTAAATTTTGTCAGTTTCGAATTGGACGAATGTAACATATAATACAATAATATAATAAGATAATTATTTTTTAAAAAAACTTATGTAAATATATGGTCACAATATAATATAAAACTAGATTTTGACCCGCGCTTTCAAAGCCGAGTTTATTTTTTTTATTTTTTTCAATTGACAAATATTTAGTAAATGTCATATTTTAATATATTTGTGTTTTATTTTATAAAAGACTTAAACTTTTTATCTTTATTTATCGTATTTTATTTTAAATGACTATTTATGTTTAAAAAAATAAACTTTATTTCTTTAATGAATTAAGTTGGTATAACTCTGATAATTATGTGGTTAATATTTTAATAAAAAAAATTATATACTTTTAATAAAGATTTATACTTTTGAATGAAAAAATTTAATTTTTTTATGAATGCTTAAATTATATTAAGAAAAGAAAAAAATAATAATTAATAATAGATGAAAAAAATTATTTGAACTTGGACTCAGTGGCCCAAAGAAAAAAAATGTGAGAACTGAATCTGATTTCTTAATCGGCCCAAATGGCCCAAAAGAGATTTGATGTGGGCTGGATCCGAAAAAATGACCCAATATAGATGTGTTATTAATATTACTTGATTGCCTTTAATGAAACATGCAATGTTAGTAAATAAAAGGACATGTTAAGGTAAAAAGGACAATATAATTCTGCTTTAATAGTATAGATACAGATAACATTTATATAAACATAAATAATATATTGTATAATTGTTTTTAATTCTATCTTTCTTTTTAAAATATTTCAGAATATATTGATGTTATTTTATCATTTTACACTTATAGTGTATTTACATTTACTGTACATATTTTTGATACACCATTTAATCATATAAAGTTAACATTAAATTTGTACTTTTAAAATTTAATCAATACATATACTATAAAATCAAGTATGTTTCTTATTTTCACATACACATATATTTTAGAATATGTAAATCTAAAATGTAAGATTTCTTTATTAATAAATTTATGGTTAGTTGGTGTAATTTTTCTATTTTTTATGTCATGTAAAAAGAAAAAAAGAAAAAAAAAAACTTAAAAGACCAGGCGTATGCCAACTTGTTTCAAGGGTTTGGTCTGAGTAACCCGAAGTAACCCTCGTCTCGATTTCTTTCTCGATCTCGTTTCTGCTTCTTTTGTTCATCCGAGGTTAAATCCCTTGGTCGTATTCTTGGTGAGAGACGATGAGTTCCAAAAAGGCTGAAGGCTCGTCTTCTCCGGCAACTCGAAGGGACCCTTACGAGGTCCTCTCCGTATCAAGAACCGCCTCTGATCAAGAAATCAAATCCTCTTACAGAAAACTTGCTCTAAAGTATCCTTCTTTTTAGATTCTCCCAGTAAAGATGTAATCTTTTATTCGATCCAAACCAATTTGATTTTTTTGATAGGTATCATCCAGACAAGAACGCCAACAACCCTGATGCTTCCGAGCTTTTCAAGGAAGTCGCATATTCATACAGCATCTTGTCTGATCCTGATAAGAGGAGGCAATACGACAATGCAGGCTTTGAGGCACTTGATGCTGATGGAATGGACATGGAAATTGACTTGTCTAACCTTGGAACCGTTAACACCATGTTTGCTGCTTTATTCAGCAAGCTAGGTGTGCCTATCAAGACTAGTGTATCTGCCAATGTTCTCGAAGAGGCTATGAACGGAACTGTTACTGTTAGGCCCCTTCCTATTGGAACATCTGTCAGCGGGAAGGTGGAGAAGCAATGCGCTCACTTTTTTGGAGTGACGATAAGTGAACAACAAGCTGAGTCAGGTGTGGTTGTTAGAGTTACATCAGCAGCACAAAGTAAATTTAAGGTATATGCCATTACTGAACCATGACTGTATCCAACTAGCTTCTAACTCTGTCTATCTATCTGCAGTTACTTTATTTTGAGCAAGATTCAAGTGGCGGCTATGGATTGGCCTTACAGGTTAACTTCATATTAAAAGAATGTTGTTCTTAGCATTACACCATTACTGAACTGTCTTTGTTGTTGCAGGAAGAGAGTGAGAAAACAGGCAAGGTGACGTCAGCTGGCATGTACTTCTTACATTTTCAAGTGTACAGAATGGATTCTACTATCAATGCGGTATGCAAGTTTTTGAGCTCCTTTTCCTTTCGATCTTTAGAATGTGAAAGCATTCCTTATTGTGCAGTTAGCTGTAGCCAAAGACCCTGAATCTGCTTTCTTTAAGAGACTGGAAGGTCTTCAACCTTGTGAGGTTTCAGAACTGAAAGCTGGCACTCATATCTTTGCAGTTTATGGTAATGAATAATTCTTCTCTTTTACTGGACTGTCTTTGAGACTTTTAGTTTAAGTGGTCTCTGGCTACTTTTTCAGGTGATAACTTTTTCAAGACTGCATCCTACACAATTGAGGCACTCTGTGCCAAGACCTACGAGGACACAACAGAGAGTTTGAAGGAGATTGAAGCTCAGATTTTAAGAAAGAGAAACGATCTGCGGCTGTTTGAAACTGAGTACCGAAAAGTAACTTTCTGCTATTAAGAGCTCAGTTAGTTAGTATTCAGGGAGACCATATATAATGATGACTTTGTTATATTCTTTTTGCAAGGCTTTGGCGCGGTTTCAAGAAGTAACCAACAGATATACACAGGAGAAGCAAACGGTGCGTTGATGTTTTGTGAACTTTAAGCACTACTTAGGAACTGTTGCATTTATTGATATGTGTCTTGTTTGGATGATGGTAAAGGTGGATGAACTGCTAAAGCAACGGGATTCAATCCATTCCTCTTTCTCTGTGGTGAAGACACCAAGCGGTAGCAACTTGAGCAATGGAAGTAGCAGCAAAGCTCAGGGAGATGAATCTAAAGGCGATGGGGATAGTGTGGGTGAAGAAGGCGGATCAGAGAGTAGAGACAAATCGAAGAGAAAATGGTTCAACTTGAACCTAAAAGGATCTGATAAGAAGGTTGGTTGACCTCACTTTAAACGCAGATTTGTTGTGTGTCATTGTTTTATTCGTTAAAACAGATGTGTCCCTGGGGGGTTGCTCTATGTGTAGGCATATATATATATATATATATATGTTCATAAGAATGGTTTGTTGATAGAGAGATGCAAAAAGCTCAACTTGATGGTGGTTTTGAAATGTATGCAAATGCATCATTGATTCATTGTTTGTAACATTTATTATTGAGACTTGTCATTGTTTCAACACTTCCCTATTAGTTATTTAAATTGTACTTGATGTTGACCAAATGGGTAATGCTGTGGATTTGTAGGTGAGGTCAAGGGTTCGAGAGAGTTAGATTGCAGGGTTTATAGTGGGTTCATGGTATTTTTGCATTGACCATTTTGTCTATGGTTCTTTTTCCCTGCATGCTTAGTGTCACTTGTCAAAGTACTTCCATCTATTTTCCACTCACTCTTGTAGCTATATACTCAACAATCATCACTTACCAAAATTTTTCTTAAGAGTTGCCAAATCTAGAAAGAAAACTGATTCAGAGGCTTAAATTTGGTTGAAGATGGTGTAAACCCAATGTTCTAAAAATGGTTAGGCGGTGATCGCGGGCGCTTAGGCTGATTGTTTGAATGCGAAAACCAATTTAAACAAAAAAATTGGTTTGAAAAGTCGTTTAGCTCATATCCGATTTACTGATTAGGTGAGCGCCGCCTAGACCAATTTTTAGAACACACGTAAAACTTGTTCAGCCATTAACACAATGTGGCTAAGTAAATATGTTTTACTCAAGGTGTAGAGCCTGAGGAGAAAATGTGTTTGAAATTAATATGTGTGCGGTTATATCGGTAAATATGTTCATTAGAATGATCCTTAGATTCTTTTAATGTGCATGAATTGTTCCTTAGATTCTTTTAATGTGCATGAATTGTTGTTGTCATAGAAATTTTAAATTTAGGTTATTATGCAACAGTATTATTTCGTTGTAAGGTTTTGAAGTAACCCTTTTCTCTTTGAGCCATAAATAATGGAAAGAGTAATCATCATTTTCTTGCAAAGGACAAAAAATAATACATATGAAATTTTTTTTTTTTTACAATAAACAACTGCTCTATTACTCAAACTATTACTCAAAGTAGAGTAGGTCTGAGAATTCAGATCAGAATAGAACAATCAATAAAAACTAAAACTCTTATGAAAAGATCGCGCAGTCCTGGTTAGAGAATCGAATGTCTTGTTATGTGCCCTTGGAACGTGAGAGATCTTAAATTCTTGGAAGCGTTCTTGTAGTGATGCTAACTCTGATAGTTTTGTCAAAAAATCTTTGATTATCGCAATTACCTCCTTGCAGTCTGTCCCGAAATACTGACATGTGGTATGTTGAATCATGTTCTCCGTAACCCAGATGAGAACATCCAATTCTGAGTGTAGAAGGGACAAGCATCTCTTCTTATTTTTAAACCCATTAGTTGTTGATTTCCCATTTCATCTAACCGTACCCAATCATATGATTCTACAGTTTAAGATCCCACATGCATAGAACTGTGTATTCTGTGTCTGGTGTCGTGGCTGTGCATCATCATTATGATTTAAGTTTGCATCAAACCACCCATTACATTCACTTTGGGCACGTCGGATTAGCTTCGCCGGTTCTGATCAATTCCAATAAGTTTATTGTCCTTCATTTTCTTCAGAATATATATTTGGTTTCTGTAGTAATGATGGACACATACTAGGTTGATCGAGAAATGTTATTCAATAAGATTACGGAGAATTATATCTTTAAAGTCTAATAAAGAAGAAAGTCGGGCTAAATAATTTATATGATTTACATACTGGTTTTTAGACGTATGCATGTAAGTTACCTTCCTTTTATTGAAGCTACTTTTTAGTAATTGTAAATGTCAAATGACTAGATTTCAACTAAACATCCTCAATAAGAAGTCAAGATGTCAAATTATATATCTTTTTAAAGAACAAAAGGCATGAAGTAAAAGGATAATTGGCTGACGAGTGTTCTTAATATAAAAAGGCCGACCATTAAAAAAAGGTTTACCTGTTTTGACTTTTGAATCCATTGGATTAACAACACTTGGATTTGATTGGTGATCAAATGTTCTGTGGTGCATTGGAGGTTTTCTACTGGTTATGGAAAAAATAGTAGCTATATTACCAAAACTAACATTAAAAACAGCTTCGACATATTGGTAACATTTGAGTGGCGGTTTCTTACTTTTGGAGGAATTCATGCCAATTTGTTTTGCTTTTGGTGGTGAATTTCCTAAAGAACAAATCACACAAGTTTTGGTATATCTTATATCGTTAGACACTGTAATTTCCAGCCTTACAAGACCCTACTCCACACTCAACAGATTTAAGAAGGGCCCTTTCACGTAGAGAGGATGGAGAAGCTTCAGGAGACCAAGTGTCTTCAGGACGTCGCCCCATTAAGGAAAGACTGAGGCTACCTGAGATCCCTCATTCCACAGACTTAAGACGGTCTCTATCACTGAGAGATGATGGAAATGAGATGGGAGGCCAGACATCTGCGGACAGACCCCCAGCTAAACAAAGGTTATCATTGCCCTCTAATGGGAAATCTAGATTTGCGCAGCAAGGAACTTCTACAGGCTCTAGTCGCCTACAAGATATCGATATTCACTACCTGGAGGAGATCATGGAACCACCACGACTTGATACCAGTCGACCCTCAGGCTCACGTCCTCCAGGAGTCCTACATTCACCCCCGCAGGAAAACTCTCCGATAAGAACTCTTAGTGAAGATAGGAGACATGTCTCTCTACGCTTAGGGCCGCAACCTGTGCCTAACCAGATGGACTCCCCTATGCAAGCCAGACTATCTGAAAGACCTGGAATTATCACTAGAAGCGTGGCCAAGAAGAAGGATGGGAAAATGCCACAAAAAAAGAAATATAACACCAGCCCGCTAAAAGGAGTTAGCATTAAGAAGAGAAGGGTCACAAAAACCCAAAGCTCCCCAAGAAGGAGGACTCAGACTGGAAACACAACAGCACCGTCTCAGCGTCAAGGCATCCGGAAGACCACCATCGTCCCTCCAATAACAAAGAAGCAGAAGGATTTTCGGGTAAACCCAAGCGCTCTTCCTTAGCGCTTCTCAGCTGGAACTGCCAAGGACTTGGGAGCACCTTGACAGGCCAGCGAATGCGGGAATTCAAAAAGCGAATTTCCCCTGAAATTATTTTCCTTCAAGAAACTATGAATCAAGATGAAGTGGTGCTCCGATTATTCCAAAGAACGGAATATACAAGCCATTTCACAGTACCCCCAAGTGGGACAGGAGGGGGACTATCCTTGTCTTGGAAGCCTGAGGTTCAGGTGGATATCCTCTCCTCTTCTTCAAACTTTATTGACACATCTATATCCATGTTCCAAAGATCTATGCTGGTTACATTTATCTATGGATCACCCCGACAAGAAAATAGAGCACAGTTCTGGAACCAACTGACAGAACTAGGATTAGGACGCGATGAGGAAGCTTGGCTCGTAGTGGGCGACTTTAATGACTTGCTGGACAACTCGGAAAAATTAGGAGGACCTCTGAGATGGGAAGGGTCCTTCCTGGCGTTCAGAAGCTTTGTCTCTCAGACAGGCTTATGGGATCTCCAGCACTCGGGCAACTCGCTATCTTGGAGAGGAAACCGATATAGTCACTTCATTCAGTCCCGTTTGGACAGAGCCATGATCAACTGTCGATGGGCTGAGGACTACCCTTCTGGGTGCTGCGAATACTTGAGATTTGAAGGATCAGATCATAGGCCGATACTGGTACACCTCAGTCAAAGTCCTCCAAAGAAACGTGGACTCTTCCGTTTCGACAGACGATTAAAAGATAAGCCTGAGATACAAGATTTGGTTGAGAAACATTGGACTTCAATGTCATATGAGTCGGTCCTAGTTAAGATATGTAGGATCAGGCGAAAGATCATGGAATGGTCTAAGCTACAAAACAAGAACAGCAAAGAGCTCATTTTGGAAACACAGACAAAGCTGGAAGAGGCGCTTTCAAGCACTAACCCCGACCCAATAGTAATTGATACACTATCGCAGAAACTGGAAAAGGCATATTTGGAGGAAGAACAATACTGGAAACAAAGAAGCAGGATTCAATGGCTCTACAGTGGAGACTGTAATTCTGCCTTTTTTCATGCTGTTACCCTTGAGAGAAGAACCATTAATAAGTTTTCTGTGATAGAAAACTCATTGGGTCAACCGGTGTTTGAAGAAGAACAAATAGTTCAGACCATTTCAGACTACTACACGGAACTATTCTCGTCGCAGCAAACACCCTCGCTCCATGTGGTGGATGAAGTCTTGTCCCCTCTCATCACACCTGAGATGAATGAGGTTTTGGTCAAGATACCGGATAAGCTGGAAATCAAACAGGCGGTCTTCTCTATCAACCCGGATAAAGCGCCGGGGCCGGACGGTTTCTCTGCAAGCTTTTACCAGAGCTTTTGGGACATTATCGGGGATGATATAACAGAGGAAGTCGGCTCCTTCTTCACGACGAACACCCTTGATGCTCGCTTCAATGAGACCCATGTCAGGTTAATTCCAAAAAACAGAGGAGCAAAGACAGTCGCTGACTATAGGCCAATCGCCTTGTGTAGCACTCACTACAAGATCATAGCCAAAGTACTCACCTCGCGACTACAACCTGTGCTTCAAGCCATCATCTCCAAGAACCAATCTGCCTTTGTTAAGGGAAGAGCAATATCTGATAACGTGCTCATTACCCATGAAGTCCTCCATTATCTCCAAAACTCTAAGGCTAGTGTACGAAGCTCAATGGCGGTGAAAACCGACATGAGTAAAGCGTACGACAGAATCAAATGGAATTTTCTGGAGAGAGTCTTAGGAAAGCTGGGCTTTCACCCAATCTGGGTGGTGTGGATAATGGAATGCATCCGCTCAGTGTCTTACTCCTTTCTTGTAAATGGAGCAGCTCAGGGAAAAGTAACCCCCACAAGGGGTATAAGACAAGGAGATCCCCTCTCACCCTACCTCTTCATCCTCTGCACGGAAGTTCTTTCGAAGCTCTGCGATAAGTCTCTGCAAGATGGGAGAATGGCGGGTGTTAAAGTGGCACGAGGCTGCCCTCCAATTAACCACTTGCTTTTCGCGGACGACACAATGTTCTTCACCAAAACAAATGTGTCTAGCTGTGAAGCGTTAAAACGCATCTTAACAGTGTATGAAGGGGCATCGGGCCAGTGCATCAACCTAGGGAAGTCGGCAATTACCTTTTCCTCAAAGACACCTAGCGAAGTGAAGACTAGAATAAAAGCTTTCTTTAACATCCATAATGAGGGAGGCGTAGGCAAATACTTGGGACTCCCCAAGCACTTTGGGAGGAAAAAAAGGGACATTTTTGCTAACCTCATTGATAGGATCCGACAACGATCAATTGGCTGGACAACGAGATATCTATCAAAGGCGGGAAAGCAAGTCCTACTACAAGCAGTGTTAGCGGCTCTGCCAACATACACTATGTCCTGTTTCAAGCTACCTCTCTCAATATGCAAGCAGATTCAGAGTGTCTTAACGCACTTTTGGTGGGATGTAAAGCCAACAGTTCGCAAGCTCTGTTGGGTCTCGTGGAATAGACTCACGCGGCCAAAAGGGGCTGGAGGTTTGGGTTTCAGAGAAATCGAACAATTCAACGACGCTCTCTTGGCAAAACTTGCTTGGAGGATCCTGAAAGAACCCCATTCTCTACTAGCACAGACGCTGCTTGGTAAATACTGCTTAAACTCCTCTTTCTTGGAATGCACGGCACCCGCCTCAGCTTCCCATGGCTGGAGAGGGATACTTGCGGGAAGAGAGGTTCTCCGGCAGGGCCTGGGTTGGGTGGTGGGAAACGGGAACGATATCTCTGTCTGGTCAGAGCCTTGGCTAAATCTTGAGAGCCCAACAGCTCCTATAGGACCGCCTACCCTAGCAAATTCCAACCTATGTGTAGCCAGCTTATTACTGCCCTCCTCCACAGAATGGAACATTCAAATGATCAGAGACCATCTGCCTCAATATGAGGAGGTTATTAAGTCCATTATTCCTAGCGACTGCAACATGAAGGATGAGTTGGTTTGGCTGAAGGATAAATCTGGGAACTACACTACAAAATCAGGGTACGCATTAGCAAAGATCAACTCTGAGGCAGAACCTTCTGACCATTTCGACTGGAAGAAGAGGATATGGTCCCTCAACACCTCCCCGAAGCTCAAGCATTTACTCTGGAAGGCAAACGTTGGAGCCCTACCCGTTGGAGCCGCACTACAAAGCAGGGGAATTGATATTGATGATAAGTGCAAACGTTGTGGAGCAGTTGAAACAGAGATTCATGTCTTGCTCCACTGCCCTTTTGCTACCCAAGTGTGGAACAAACTCCCCTGTCTCCATGCTCCATCTTCACTACAGCAACCTCCCATGTCGGTACCGGATCTACTTGATAGCTGTAGCAGAGTAATAACCTTGCCTCCGATAGGATTGGGATCAACTCCGATCTCGCCATGGGTCTTGTGGATCCTTTGGACTAATAGGAATAAGTTACTCTTTGAAAATAAAGAGTACACTGTTGAGGAATCAGTTCTGAAAATCCTCAAAGACTCTAAAGCTTGGAGAGAAGCTCAGGAGTCGAAAAAATGTATTCCGTTGCCACAGAATGTGGATCTCTCTCGCCATGTGTCTAACCCCCATGTACCCCAATTCCCTCTTGTTGCAGGATCCTCGTGGAGCGTCTACTCTGATGCTGCTTGGGACTCTAGAACCGGAAACTGTGGTATGGGCTGGCACTTCAGCGACAGCATGGCTTCACCAGCAGGAAGCAACTTCTCAAAACGCCGCTCAGTCCCCTCAGCCCTTGTAGCAGAGGCATTGGCGTTAAAGACCGCAATCTCCGAAGTGGTCAACCGTGGCATTGATTCTCTTAGAGTGTTCTCTGATTCCAAAAGCCTCATCTCACTGCTTGTTACCAAGAAGAACCACACTTGGATTCAAGGAACACTCTTCGATATTCACTATCTATCTAGTTCGTTTAGTAACATATCTTTCCATTTTATCCCGCGTGTGGGAAATACTCTAGCTGATACTCTTGCGAAATCAGCGCTGCTATCCTTAATCAGCTCTCCGTCTGTGGATGAGTAAAAACTACTTATGTTTTCTTCTTTAGCTAATCAAGTATGGTTTTCGATCAAAAAAAAAAAGACACTGTAATATTATTTATACGAATTTTGTATCATCGAGTTATACTAACAGTACTTATAACTTAGTTTAACGAGCTAATTCTCAAGAAGCTTTAGATAACCTTCGTCATCATAGCCTAGTTTTAGATGTTTTTTTCCAAGTCGTCATTTTAATAAAGTTCAAAAAAAAAGTCGTCATTTTAATTCGTATCATAAACATATCTTTGTGTTTTACATTACTAGTCAATTCAAAGCCTAGTAGCTAAACGTGAAACGCTTACATGTTTTTTACCTTTGCATGTTTATGATAAGAATTAAGAATGGGAATAAAATTTATATAGGAAGGTAAAACTGTGGGTTCATACAAAAAGTATATTACACGATAACTTTGAAAATAAATGTTTAGCAAACTATTGAATTCAAATATAAATCGATTGGATTCGTAGTTAGATGTTAACTAATTAAAATTTCTGGAACGGAAGAAATCATCAAATTCTGCCAGAAGTAATATTTTGAGAATCGAGGGTTTTTTTTTACCGAGCGTTAATTTCAGCTTGCTTACTAGTGTAACGGTCTGAACGGAGCCCGAAAGTTTATTTTAGTTTGTTTTGTTAGTGGGAATTGGCTTTCAACACCACAACATAAAGTGACTAAATTTCTGATGTCTGATTTTTTTTGTAAAGGCTTTTACCGTTCAAGCCTCAGCTCGAATTCGTTGTTAACTTTTCGTGAAGATTAATCAAAATATATTTTGCTATTGTAGTGTATGGTTTTTATCTTAAAAGATGCTTAGTCTAATAAGTTGATTTAAATGAAAGTAAGTTGTGCTAAAAGATAAATAAAAGATTTTCTAATAGTTTTCCATGGTCGCTTCCTCGATGTGAGGCATAAAACGTGGCTGCTTATCTAACAAAGAAAATATGTGGCTGCTTATATCTTGAGACCACGGATCAATGATCATATTAAATGTTGTTTATATATTCTGTTTTAGTTAACTTTTATAACGATACTTTACGTAAGTACTAAATCACGTGTATCAAAGCTTTATCAGAGAACATTGCAGAACTGCGTAGTAATAAAGTATAACTGGAGTATAACTTGCATCGAACTAAAAAGAAAAAAAAAACTTGCATCGAACTTCCATATGTATAATATGCATACACATATGTTGTTATCTTAAAATATTTTCTTAAAAGATATGTATATGAATAATTGAATATACTAGTGTATAACAGTAAAAATATCAAGATTCTTATAGATATATTTTTATTCTAACTGTTCCTTTTTTTTTTCTGAAAAATCGTTCCTTTTCTTCTTACAATTCTGCATTTACAATTCTGCATTAGTAGTTTAAAACAGTTTCTGAATTTCATATCCATGGCAGATGCTTCCTAAATAATACTCTTTCCATTACATTTTAATTTTTTAAATGTAAAATTTTTATTTCAAAATAAATATAGTTTATATTCTATTGATTTTATATTCTAATTTATTTTTCTGTTGATTCAAATGTGGTTACATGTACATATAATAATTTTTTATTTACAAATTTACATAATTTTTTAATCTGTGTGCACAGATTTAAAACGACAACTAAAATAAGACCGAAAGAGTATTATAATTAATAATTTCCTAGCGATTAGTAAAGCCCGATTTTTTTTTCTTTTTTTTTTGTCGACAAGTAAAGCCCGATTAATAATGGCATTTAAGAGTATAGATGTATCTGTGTGACAGTGCGTGCATGTTAATGTAACCACTTGACGTGTCCCACTTTGATTAATTTGTAAGTTTGCAGCCTAAAGCCCCTCTGCTTTAAGAAAAGCTATATCTAGTATTAAAAAAACATTTAATTTGCTCGATTAAGTGTCACTTGGAATGTATGATGGGGCTTCGGGATGAATCATCACACCCCACCATCTTTGGTTGGCTTCAGAAAGATGCTTAGGAGATATCTATTAAAGGAGATTGGGATTTGAATAATCAAATGTCTAATTTTGGTTTTTGTGGAGTCTTCCTGATGTGTGGGTCAAGATTAAACTAATCGCATTTATCAACCAAAAGCTACATTATAGTTTTATTATTCTCTTTTGTGGGATCGACTTTATTTTAAAGTAATAGTTTATTATAAACCCCATTGGTTGAATTTCGCTGCTAATCAAATTATGGTGGGTCATAATGTTGATCTTGGAGATCTTGTAATGATAATATAAACACCATTTATGTCAAAATCGATTAGACTAATTGATAAGAAAACCTAAATGGTGCTAGAAAAAACCATCAAGATATATACAGCTGGTACTTCTATTTGTCAAATAATAACACTTTTGCCGGGACTATAGATTGAATGAAGAGATCAATTGTATTATTCCCAAATTCGTGATTAATTATGAATTTCAAGAGATTAAACATCACTATTATCAGATTGTCAACCGTTTGGTTGATGGTTGCCATCAGTTTCTTGTCTATAAACATCACTTCTTTACCATGGAAAATATGTTTAACCCGTTATGCTGTAAGAAAGAACTTCTTCATACTTATATAGGTTTGATTATAGTGTCTTATAGTGTCGGCTCTGTCTTTAAGCAGAAGCTTTAGCGGTTAAAACTGGCCTTTTAGAGGCAGTCAACTTGGGATTACGAACGTCTGACTATCTGGTCAGATTCACAGTCTTTCAGCACCATCATCTCGTCCCGATCGAAATCAGTTGAAGCACAAGGAGTGCTATTTGATATTGAGCATCTTTGTAATCTTTTTTCTGCTGTTTATTTTCGTCATGTTCCCAGGCTTAACAATGTTGAAGCTGATGCTTTAGCAAAGTTTGCTCTGTCGAACCCTCAGAACATTGTTTGATTGCTTTATCTAATGAAGGTTTGTTCAAAAAAAATAAACGACTAACAGTGATTTGTGAAAGGTATAAAATTGTTGATAGAAATTATAGAATCAGAGGACAATTTTATTTTAACTTAGTTACATGATTTAAATAATAGGATTTTATTTTATTATTCGAACATTATTTTGTGCAATAGTGGAACTGTGGAAGTACGTAATGACAGAACACACATCATAATTTCGAAGTGTAGTTGGTAAAAAAAACCTGTGAAATTATTAAATCATTTTAACATTATGTCATTTGTCTATTAAAACCATAATGTTTACTAATTTGAATATTGTAGCCACAGAAATTTAAATAATCCACATGAATTGCAGCTCCATTTCATTGGTATGTCCATTTACCACCACCTAACAAGATAGAAAGAAAGATCTCATATAAAAATATCGTTATATGTTTTCCAATGGACCAAATTTTCATTCAATCGATTTAAATTTGAGACCTAGAAACATCGACTTGTTCAAGAAGAAATTTAAATCCTATCAGTTTATAAACTTTATACTCAAAGCAAGTTGGCCAATACTTTCTCCTTATTTTCCTTTTAAAAACTTTCATTAAACTGGAGTGAAGTAATTTAAAGAAACTTTTTTGTGCCATAAATCTTTGGTCAAATTTTATTTGGACAATTTCTGGTGAAACCGGTTCTCAACTGTCTTAAGACGCAAGATTAGTGGTCTTCCATCTCAATGAGATGCATGTTTATTTGAAAATTCTGGAAATTTTGTAGTAGCTTTGAACAAAGTTGGGCTAACATGGCTATGGTTCATGTAATCTCTATAATATATATATAAAGACTTTTCTATTTTTCTATTTCAAATCTGTTTATGGAGAAGGTAGCAAGAGATATAGACATTGTGGATTCATAATCACATGTATAATCCTTAATTAGTGGAGATAATCTATAAGTGCCTATATCCACCCACTTTCTCATATTTGGAACCTTTCTCTTAGCCCCTAACTAAATGACTATGTCAAGTGGCCACCGAGCAGATCTGGTCCCCAAGCAAGAAAAAACCTAAACATTTAAACTCTTAAATTACATTTGAAAGTTAATTCTAGGATTGGCAATCTTTGTTTTCTAAAGTATGCTAATCTTTGTTTTTCTAGTAATAGGATAGGCCAATATATATATATGCTTGTATGTGTTCTCAAACCATACACACATTATATTAGTCCTTCAGTTGCATAAAGAAACGAGGAACATATTACTCGATGCACAAAACATTATTAATAAAAAAAGTCAAAACAAAGTTCCATTGGATGCGCTAAAGAAAGAAAAAGAAGGGGAAAGTTAATTGCATGTTGGACATCATTTTGCTTTTAGTTATTTCCAATAAGAAATATTTGATGTATAACATGATTATCATGATAAAAAATAGTGACAAAACAATCTACCTGCATAAGTAAATTGTAGGTCCACATGACATGCATATTGTATATCGAGGAGCGTAGGGTTGAGATTCTTAGAAGGATTAGTTAATCATCTATATTTTCAGTTTTAAAATTCTAAAATAAATTAGGTCTAGTTTAACGAAATTGGTGTATGTAAATAATAATCGACCTAGGGGTGAGATTACGCATATTATGTTCGCTACAAGTTGAACACTCAGTAATTTTAAAACAAAATTTCCAAGGTTTTCGATAATCAAAGTTCGCTGGAACGAATTCTCTGATGATCGTGTTCTCCATGAAACAGAGATCTCCGATAGATTTCAAAAGAAAATTGAAGCATCTTCAACACATATTTGAGTTAGTTTTATAATATTATGTCACCATATGAATGCCAAAATCAATTTGATTAGGGATTTGTAAGTGACTTTGGGTGTGAGAAGAGATTTGAAGAAGATAGATACAAGCAACCAGCGAAAACGAGTAATGCAGATTCGCCTGGAGATATATAATTAAAAGGGAGACAAGATGGGACATTTCTGCAGCCCCTAACGAAGACTTTAGTTCATAAGATTTACACAATTATTACTTTTGCACAAAGAAAAGCTTAATCAAATTCGAAACCACCCAATTAGCTTTTGATTGAGTAAGTAAGATTCGCAAATCTGTGAGCCCTCTTTATATATATATACTTAATCTGATTGATGTATACAAGTGTGTGCGTGTGAATCTTAACGTTAATCACGCAAACGTACTCGTGGAACAAGGAGTCGTCATTTGGTACGTAATTTGTGGGGAACATGTTAACATCTGAGACTTTTTTTTTTTTTGCTCATTCCTCTGTTTTTTTCTGATGTTTTAATGAACCTAGTAGTGTTCACATTACTTACCATTGTCTTCTGATGTTTTTTTTCCAAAGCCAGCTTACTTGTTTTAGATTAAACTGAACATTATTCAAATCTGGATTTCAATATTTTAATATATGGCAAAACATGTTTTTTTTTCTTAATATTATATTTATTTAAAATACGAAAAAACTCGAATCGGGGTTCGGGGATTTCGGAATCGATTACAGATTTGAATCAGCGAACCCGTTTCTATCCCAACCTACTAAGTTTCCTTTACACAAACCTGACCTGCACAGTCCACTTAAAAAAGAAAGACATACGCGGAACCGATATCGTTCTCAACCAGTGGATCTCTCTTGCATGTGAAGATGGAATAAATGCAGGAGATCCACATTGCTAGTACACCCCGAGCCTAAGCGACTGTACTCATCATATGAGCCGACCTTCCAACCGGAGTAGTTGACTACCGGTTACTTCAACAAACCGCAATCTATCTGGACAATGAAGCTCATAAAAGCCGGGAAATCAGGGAAGGATCCGAGACAACCAAAACACTTACAAAGGTAGAATCTCCACACCTTCAACTTCAAGCAAGAGAACAGGTTGGATAAGGGTAGCTTATCGACTCAGCAATCAGTGCCTGCAAAAAGAGAAGGAGCCGTCCTACCTACTTAACCAAGCGGTCAATCAGGCACTGGGATGGCCATACACCACACAAACCTAAAAATTTTCATAAATTCTATCAACGAAAATTCAACACAAAATGGGCAATTATCATTGTACTCGAGTAAAAAAATTTCCTCAAGCTTGCAAAAATATATATGCTGTATTTTCAGATTAGACATTAATATAAGAAAACTAACAAGAAATCCTTCATCATTTCAAGAATTTTTTATGTATATCACTAAATCAAATGTCATGTCGGTTCGTATAACTTTCAAATCTTGAATATGAATCCAGTTTTTGTGAGAAAAATTCATGTCAAACTACATACTGAAACCATGGTTTGTATAACCACGATTATTATAATAATCTTAAAAAAATATAACTAAAATACAATATTTGGAATGTTATACTCAACCAACTTATAGACTACCTCCGTTCAAGGAAATTAGAAATACAATTCCTATTTTTAGGTATGAAATTAACCAAATGATATCAATCTTACTAACACAATCGCCATATTCATTTCAATCTTTTAAATGTGATCTATTGAATAACCACATACGAATATTCTTATTTGAACAACATCCTAATTGTTTGAGCTAATTGTTAGGCTAAGTTTTGATAATGTAGCTTAAATATTATTAATTTAAATAATAAAGCAATCATTTTCATTTGACTTATCAAATATTGATATTATTATTTAATTAAATCCAAAATATTAATTATATTTAAGTTAAGCGATGTTTTTAAAACTGGACCAACCTGGTTGGTCAAACTGTTGCTCTTTCTTTTATCTGGTTAGAATTGCGGTTTTAACATATTTGAATTAAACATAAGAAATTGATCAATAATCCAGTTAAATTTGCTGAAGCCGATGACCCAGTTCAATATCGAAACTCGATTTTTGCAGTTTTGAATCAAAACTTAAATTCATAATTTAAAATATATGTTAAAATGTCATATTTTAATTGTTATTATTGTTTTCTCATTAAAATTTGATTTTAAAAATCATATATATCTATATATATTATTATTTACAATACTTTTTATATTTAGTTTTAAACAATATTTTAAAAATTGGACTGGACCGGTCGGACAGCAACTCTTTCCTTTATCTGATTAGAAGTTGTATTAAAAACCTTATTTAAATTAACTCGACAAATTGTTAAAAAATCAGTCAAACACACCAAAACCGGTGACCTGTCTTAATACCAACACTCGGGTTTTCAATTTTGAATTAAAAAATAAAAATTATAAACTTATAAAATATTTCAAATAGTAATATTATTTTAAATGTTATCTAGCAAACCTGTAAAATATATTTTCAAATAGCAAACATATTTCGTATTGATTTTTTTTTTTCAAAACCACGCTTATTTTACATACTGCATGAACGTTAGTTATATTGTGCCGTACCTTATTTTGCACCGTTTATATCATCAAAATCCACGATTATCATTTTTTTAACATAATTATCACTTTTTAGAATATTAACATTTTTAAGTTTATAAACACTTAAAATTCAGCATTTAAGCTTCTTATTTATTGTCATTAGGTTGGTAGAGTGTCCATTGAGTTGTACATTACGATATAGAGAATATTCGGGTTAATGATTTATCGAAATGGATAGAAACTTTAATAGAGTGTTTTTATATTGTTTTTGAGCAGTTCTCACTTCACAAACAGTTTAAGCACAAAGTTCAGAATACCTGAGGAGTTCCACGATTATCATTATGACTGTTAGAATCACAGAAAATGAAAGAAAACCAAAAATGTAGATGGAAAAGAACAAGTATAACATTAGTCAAAAAAGGAAGAAAAAAAAAAGAACAAGTAGAAAAAATTAACACACATAAAAGATTAAGCCGAAACTGGAGAATTCCTAACACTGAAAAAAAACGAGACAAATAAAATACAAGTGGGCCCGGTCCCATTATCCATGTCGTCTCGGTCCGTGTGTTCCTCAAACTCCCACTTTCACTTTTCTCTTAACTTCTAGGGATGATCACAAAGTAAAAAAAAAAAGAAATCATATATTTCACACACATACACACTTGCAGTCTTGCACAGTGTCTCCCATGTTACTGTACAAAGTCCACATCTCAGTTACTTCCACGTTTCTTATATATATGCCTTCGACACATCCAGCTCCTCTTATTAAAAACCCATCTCTCTCTCTCTTTCTCTAAAACATAACAATTCTACATATATAATGGAGGAGATTGATTTTCGTTCAAAGACATCAACTTCTCGTCTAAAGCTATTTGGATTTAGTGTTGATGGAGAAGAAGATTTGTTCGATCAGTCGGTGAGAACTAACCAATCATCCGTATCGACGGAGCCTAGCGAGTTTCCGGTGGGATCCTCGGGAGGAAGTGGTAGTGGTGTACGAAGCCGAGGAGTAGGAGGAGGAGGAGGAGAGCGTAAGTATGAGTGTCAATACTGTTGTAGGGAGTTTGGAAACTCTCAAGCTTTGGGCGGTCACCAAAACGCTCACAAGAAAGAGCGTCAGCAACTCAAACGCGCTCAGCTTCAAGCTACACGAAACGCTGCCGCTAATTATTCGAACGCTGGATCTGCGTCTCCGTATTTACGGAATCCTATAGTCTCCGCCTTCGCTCCTCAGCCTCATCACCTATCTTCCGCCATGTCTCCGCCGGGGGGAGGAGGTCCTTGGATGTATCTTCCACGTGTATCACCGTCACACCTTCACGTGCCACATGGGTGCGTGATTCAGGATGGTGCGGGTGGGTTCTCGTATGATTCTGGATTTAGGTTTAATGGATCTCAGATGAGACACGTTCAGACTCATGGGCCAAGACCATCGGTGAAAGGATTTTCAAGAGAAGTGGGACCAACTTTTGATGATGGATTAGGGTTGGATTTGCATCTGAGTCTTGCACCAGCTGGTCATTAATGTTTAATCATATGCCTCCTGCAAGTATAACAGGAGGGTAGCTCGTGTATAATTCTCTACATTTTAATTGATTTTATTTATTTATAGTGATTTTAAATTCCAGTATTGTTTGTGTAGCAAAAGTATTTAGCCTTCAATCATGTTTCACTCCCAAAAAAAAGTACTCAGAATGCTTTAACCAATTCATGTACAAAGTCCAAGAAGATATAACGTATTGTTGTGATTCCTGAAGCTCTAATAAGTTTGAGTCGGTCGGCCTAGACCTATTAAATTAACAAAATAACTGAGTTACAAAGCAGACGTGACAAGTAAATAATAGAAATAAAGCTGCATGTATAACTGAGTTACAAAGACTTGAAATCATTTGTAAACAAACATTATTGTAAAAAAGCAATGTACGATATACGACCTCTGGATAACATAAAAACATATCCCGAATTTTTTTTTCCTGGTAATCCAGGGGTATTTTGGAGTCGAATCCCAACCAACTAATTTTTTAGAAACTTATCATAGATATCATGCATACCAAATTGCTTTATTGAAAATTCAAATTCATTAGATATCTTTGTCGCCTGAACATACAAATAGATAAATGTGAGATGATAAGTTTCAAATTTAGTGTATTTAGCACCTTTGCAAATTTGTTGTACCATCCGACTACGTTCGTGTAGTTTTTGAACATAATTATTGTTTTAAACATAATTATGTCTCGAACGAAATAGGGATATGAAATTATTGTTTTTAACATAATTATAAAATTGTGGGATATTGAAAATTTTGCAAGTTTGCGGCAAAATTGAGCTTAAATTACTAAATTAGTCAAAAGGGCCTCACTCGACATTTTCGTTATGCGTTTGAAATTGATACGGCTCCAAAGTTCTGAGGTCTATATATGCACGATTTGTTTTATATTCAGCATTGATCCTACGTAAGCATATCATTATCAATCAAATTATAATTGGCTATTTACTTGGAGTTGTCGCGTTTAATTTCTTGGTTCTCATTTAGAAAATGATATATATTTAAAAACTTTGCGACGCCTATATTTTAACCAAATAAGAACTTATAAATTCTAGAATATGCCGGTCCATGTTATTGTTAGTCTATTACCGTACTAATCTAATACAGTTCAGTTATAAATGTTTTCACATATGTGGATTGTAGGACCAATGAATCCTTAGTTCAATTAATAGGAACTAGATATGCTTTAACTCTAACTTATCAAAGTCAATTCTCTTTGTTCTTAAGTTTGATTACCAATTCTCTTTATTCTTAAGTTCAATTATTTGTGACCATTCGCTAGCAACGGCTATAAAGAAATGAAAAGTTTATAAAATACAGAGAGTTTTGGCGAATATTAGTATATGTATATGATGTAGACTTTAAAACAAACCTTTTTGGAATTACATCCTGTAATGCCCTTGATAATATTATGTGAATGGAAGTATTATATTAAACGTGTACATATCATAAGTTTTTTATATATACACTATCGACTGATTCAGCCATTTAATTCCAGTAGAAACACACTTAGTAATACATAATGAACTACCCCAAAAATGTATTATTCAGTCTGACTTGAGTTTAGAATACATTTTGACTAATGCCAGGAAATAGACCAATCGTTTGTTATGACCCAATATGTTAACCACTTGCACCGAAGCTTAAGTACAGAATGACCAAATAATTATAATTTAGTTCCCAGCAAAAATCAAATTCAAAACCAACGTAGATCCACATTGAACAGCAAAATATTACGACTAGGCTACCATCACTCGGTTGTACGTATCATAAGTTATGTGTAATGTTTGTGCAATGTGCATGCATAAAACATACATGATCCGAAAGATACCAATTCGTTTAAATGGTTGTGTGACTAGAGGTGATGATGATTATGATACGTTTGGATAATAAGTGTGACTTTATGTCCTAAAACTCTCTCGATCAGAGCTATGATCTAGTTTGTTTCTCCGGTGATTGGTGACCAGTTGTCATCGTTGGTCGCCATCTCTGCCTTCCCTTTTTCTTTGGTCTTCACCTCGTACCCTTCTTCTTTCTCTCTCTTTTTTCTTACTCCAAAATGCTCTCTGTTTTGTATCACTACTGGTGTTTACTCTCCGACAGTCCTAAAAATGATTTTCACAGGTGTCCTCATCACCCTCTAGAACATTGGCGAGGAGTCATGTTTTAGATCTAATTGAAGGTTCCCTTGCGTATAATCTCTATGGTGGATGACTACGAATCTAGGTCAGATCTACCTTTTTGGATCGACTACAGTTGTCAAGACTTTTGCTCTCTCTCTCTCTCTCTCTCTCTCTCTCTCTCTCTCTCTCTCTCTCTCTCTCTCTCTCTCTCTCTCTCTCTCTCTCTCTCTCTCTTTCTTTTTCCCACTGTTGTTCATTTTCACGGGTTGTCCAGGCTTCTCCTCATCTAGCGAGAATAACGGTACTGGAGATTACCGTCGAGGACCCCTGCTTTTGGATCTCAGCTAATCTCGGTGATTTGGTATTATTGTTTTGACTCTTTTCTACCTATCGAAGTTTTGTGGGATTTGAGAACTAGCCTAGATCTAGATCGTTCTTGTGCAGAGAAACTTCATTCATCAGTCTTGTCATCTTGTTCGTTTAGAGCTATGACTCTTGTTCTTCAATCCCTCGCAAGAAGCTTCGTGAAGAGGAGTTCTACCTCATTGATGGTTGGGAAATCTTTACCTACTCCAAGGAAGTGGCCGATGCAAGAAAAAGTTTATTCATCGCCTGTTTCCTCAAGAGTTATTGTGCTTCACCACTTGATTTTGGTTTCGGTAGTGTGGATCTCCGGTCTCCAAATCGTTTACCTTAGGTTTTATTGATATTGTTGTGTGATAGCGTGATGGCCGGGGCCGGGGCCCGGACACCTAACCATCTCCGCCTATTTCATTGTAACAAATTCTCTGAGATTTCTCTGTCTCTATCCTTTTTCTTGACCAATTAACTTTTTTTTTGTTGCAAGTTTCGGCAATTAAGGGTCCTCTTAGTCCTTGTAGGCCAGAATAGCTATATTTTCTGATCTCTTGTTCTAGCTTTGGTCTGGTTCATCAGAATTAGATTGAACCTAGTGCTGTATCTAAGGATCTTTTCCTTTTTTAAAAGGGATTTTAAGTAGAACTTTGCTTTCCTAAGCAGTTTGAAATAGAGATGGCAAACAGGTTGTCCCGTTCCATCCCGTCCTAGATCACAGCGGGATTGTCTTGAAGCGGGTAACGGTGGGTCAGGCCCACGCAGGAGTGCATTCTTTGGAATGGGTGCCCAAACCCGTCCCGCTATATGTACAAGCTTTTGTGGGTCGGCCCGCGGGACAGGTGTTAATAATACACACAACATGACGCTTAATGCCATTCCAGAACGCTTTAGGCCACTCTAGAACATGATTTAGGTCGTCGATTAAATTGTATCTGCTTCATCAGTCATGATTTGCTTTTTTTTTTTATTCAAAACAATAATTGTAGTTACTTTTGTCACACTCCAAACATATTGACATACCAAGTAAAGATAAGTGCAGAATATTTTTTCATTTGCTTATAACTCATAAGTTCATAACCAATGCTTTAGTTTGATGAATCAAAAAATTAAATAAAAAAAAACAACAAATCAAAGTTGTCAATTCCAAAGTAAATAAAAAGAGAACACCAAATCAAAACACTGCCAGAGCTCGAATCACCATCGTCGGACTTCGAATCATCGTGGTCGGAGTTCGAATCGTAATTTTCGGAGTTCGAATCATCATCGCCGGAGTTCCTTTCATTTTCTCGAGGGAAGTCACAAGAATCACCTTCTCTCTCTCTCTCTCTCTCTCTCTCTCTCTCTCTCTCTCTCTCTCTCTCTCTCTCTCTCTCTCTCTCTCTCTCTCTCTCTCTCTCTCTCTCTCTCTCTCTCTCTCTCTCTCTCTCTCTCTCTCTCTCTCATTTTTTCAGATAACACAAGAAATGAAAAAACCCCGGCCTAATACCGTCCGACGACAGTCGTTGGCCCGCCGGACCTGCGGTCAAAGTCCATGATTGCCATCTCTAGTTTTAGATTCAAGTCACCTAGTATCTTATTACCATTTCTTTGAAATAAATTCATAATACTTCACCAAAAAAAAAAATCATGGTACGTCTGTGCCGAAATACAAAATACAAGCACTTTATCTAGTGGAGAAAATCTGACGCTAAGCTGAAACTTATAAACAGAAAATGCATATATGTATATATATATATACATATTTTCATATGAATGTGGATATGTGTATTACCAAAATAAAAGAAGAACAATTTTTATTGGAAATATAGTGCGTACATTTAGAAAATAATAGATGTCACAAGTTAGGGAGGAATCCCCGGATACCGGAATTTGAGATAATAAAATTATTATAATCAACCATATTTATATTAATATGTAGGGAGGTAGGCCAGCGCATTTCATGTTTAAACATGAAATGGGATCCTAGTCACAATGACCCAATAATTTATATACAAGACACAAAGTATATCTTTGTTTTAGGAAGTTTAATAATGCAATAGGCAAATATATATGAAGTATAGATGCTATGGTGAATTGGGGCAGCTGGGCAGTACGAAACTTAAACAAAGGTTTAGAAAGTACTTTTGAACATTGATTAGTAAGAGAATTAGAGGATTGGATGGAACGATTTTAAGTTTGGTATCAGAACAGTCCACGTAGACACTTTTCTACCATTTGGAGAAATTGGCGTTTCCATAGTTGCTAAGGAGCTTCTTTGATTTTTTGTTTTTGTTTTGTGTAAATACTAAGACCATTAAAAGGTTATGGTTAGCTTTCTGGATTCCACATCGTCCACTCAGCTTTGACTGAGTCATAGTCCAATGCGTCCAAGTAAATTTCATGTGACATGAATACCAAACTCAAATTGCTCTTTGTCAATGACTTCAAAAGAACTTATGTTATGGGATCTGTCGTATAAATCTAGGGAGTAGTAACCCACTTCATTGGTGACGATGGTCTGGTAACTACATACATGTACGTATCTGTAAAGGTACCCTTCTGGAGGGGAAACTTTTACAGAGTCCTAAAACATGCTCTTTTGCTGCATCATGTGTCCTCTTTAAGGAATCCTCAAAGTACCCATCACACAATCAATCATGCAATGTATCTACCCTAATCCTAAAGTCACCCACTAAGTTATAACTTGATGTCATTATAACTCTTGAGGCTGCGTCTTAATTTTTGCATTTGCTTTTCCTCTGACAACTACACATTATACGTTCCATATATACTCTCATCTTCGTATATCATCAAATCTCAACATTGTTTTTTTTTACTGAAAATCTCAACAATGTTTCTTCAATAATGTATCTCATGCATGCATTTATGCATCCCCATTCCCCACTGAGCACAAAACCAAAGTACAAGAAAATAATGGTTTCTACTTTTCTCTACACCTGGACAGTAATGTAGACTTATAACATAGCAAAACCAAAATCTTGAATAAAAAAAAAGGAAAAAAAATCTCGAAGAACATGTGCAATATATTATACATACACATGTGAAAGAAAGTTAAGCATTTGAGAAAGTAAAAATGCAATTTTCGAAAAAAAAATGACATTTTCGTGAATAATATGAAACTTGTAAGGTGAATAGGACAAAAAAAACATGGTTTAGTTTTAGGTTTGACTTTGAGTTTTGAGTCAATTTTGCACATATAAAATAGATATATAAGTACACATCGACTTCATCGAAATCAGCCCCGAATGTGAAGATAAGGTAATGCCAAAGTACGTTGGAGGTTTTGGTAGGTTTGGGACAAGCACTAAGAAACATCATAGGGCTTGCGTGGAAAGTGATAAGACATGAGTAAGAACAATCCATTGGGTTTGGCTTTCCTTGACGCGAAATATGGACAAAGAAGAAAGATGATGGGGTGTTTGTCGAAGTCTCGTTGGTTCTCAGTGAGTCTATAACTTGTATACCCGAAGAAAATTCCTTTCTTTATAAACCTTTTGCAATTATGATGTCGATAGAGGAATTATATATAAGATAAGAATGAAGTACTAGATCTTGTCGGGGTAAGCCATTTTGCGATTCTCGTTTGTTTGTAAAATTTGATAATCAGATGAGAATTTTTTTTTCTTTGATAACTAGGCGACCGAACTTTTATCAACTGACTAATCACATGTAGAGTAGTACAATCACTGGCACCATTTGGACTCGTCAAATGAGAGTGAAAGAGATCACTGACCAAACCCGAAAGAACCATGTGACATGTTCATATACCTTATCACCCACCATTTTTTAAACAGATGAGTGAGTAACATGTACTATGTACTTAAAATCAACCGAAATGAGTTTAAACTAATATGTGGATATCGACTTTCAGTCCGACAAAGATCAAACCTGGGTCACAAGTCACATTGGGCATTGGCTGGTACAGAGCTCTACTGATACAGTGATACTATAGCACTCACCTGATAAACCCCAAACGTAACTAAAGTATATGAAAATGAGAAACTCCAGTGAAATCGACTATTGTGGCAAATTTGAACTTAGAAATAAAGAAACCATGATTAAAATCCATGATATTTGGCAGTTTCTTGCAATAACTGTAAGATATGAATTGTTTCTAATGTGTCCTGAATTACATATTTTTATGAAAAAATGATAAACGAATAGTTATTGACACTTAACCAGATAAGTTGATCATGTGACCTAGTTATCCTAAAACACACTCCATATTTTTCCGTTCGAGCTTTAAACATTATCAGTGCTTGTATTTAAGCACAATCCAGGTTCTGCCAGCGTAGTCCGGGCTCTCGGTTCTCGGTGGCCTCAAGTGGTGGAGGCGGTTCTTGGGGAGTCATTGACCGCCTCTGTGTCAACTCTTGAGTTTAGTTCACATCCGAGCGCAGTAAAGCTTCTTTACTCTCTTGCGGTGGTGTTACTTGATTTTTTTATGCAGGATTAGAGGCCTTCAGGTTTGGTGGTGGCGGTGACATCAACCCGCTCTTGCTCGGTTAATGGAGACTTGGAAGTGTGTATAACTTGGGTTCTCAAGCATCTTCTAGGTAAGGTTCTTGATTCCTCCTCTTCTTTAGTCCATCAAGCGCGTCATCCGCAGTAATGGTTACAAGTTTTGAGGTTTTCATCGGAAGCTAGCTACTTCGGAGATGATTTGGAAAGTTTCAGCATCTGAGACAACGAAGAAAACTTCACCTTCATGCAATCTTCGTCGAT
Organism: Brassica napus; assembly: GCF_020379485.1. Lineage (NCBI taxonomy): Eukaryota > Viridiplantae > Streptophyta > Magnoliopsida > Brassicales > Brassicaceae > Brassica > Brassica napus. The sequence continues at coordinate 9,150,148 of NC_063435.1, read as the reverse complement.
GGTTGAGAATAGCAATTGATTCCAAAGAGTTTCAAAAATTGGGTTAGTGGTATGTGCCGAGTTTAGTGGATGGAGGAAACTAGAATGTAATAGATCGACTTGAGAGTTTTGTTCAAATCGAGTTTGTATTGGAAACTGAATTTTCATATTTCGAGTTAAAATATTAATATATATTTATTTTAAAAAAGGAATTAAAAATTCACATTGAGCGATTTAGCACCAAAAAAACTCACATGGAGCGTTAATGTTTGCTCGTTTTAATTAATTCTTAAGTCGTTGTTCCACAAAAAGATATCAGCTCTGTTCTTTTTGCAAACTCTGCGACCAGCGTCAGCGTTCAAAAATTACACCTATTTCCATGGCAAATACACCGCTGGCGGGGCGAAACCGATTTTTTTTCCCAGTCGCTGCGGCAAAAATAGATAATAAATCTGACGCTGAAAGCTAGCAGCGTTAGCGACCTCCGCTAATTGTGTCTCCGCCAACTTGTTGGCGTCAGATTTAGTTTTCAAAACCCGTTCAATTTTCCTTTGTCATAGCGACTTTTTTTTACGCTACCGGTGGCCGCAGCAGCGGCAATTAAAAGAACAGGCCTATCATATTGGAATTGAAGTGACCTGAACAAGAAACCAACAAACAAAAGTGCACTTACTTCTTCAATACATACATTATAGTATATAATCAGTAATGAAGAGACTCGAAGTGAACTAGCGTACAAAACTGTCCTACCAGTTTCAGAACACAGGAGTGGTTTATAAACACTTCTGAGTCTGATTCTTGTCGATCTCTCATTCGTTACTTCATCACCTCTTCCTTTTATCACCATCGTTTGCTGCATGTATGCGTGTTACATAGCGTCTAATAGATATGGAATCTATGCGAACATGCAACCATTGGAAGACCCAATAAAATGGCTGAGGGTAAATTGCCATAGGCTATAATATTATCTCCAACATCTCTTCATCCTCTCATTTTGAAAGGTTTTTGCATCCTGACAGCTTTTATCCTTTCAAAATTGAAGAAGGGTGAATAGTATATCCTAAAAATTGACGGTGCATTTTTTATATCCTCAGAACGCTGTTCACTTTTCAGTTTAATTTCTATAATTATATATGTTTCATAATCGTATAAAGAAAATTTTATTATCATATTAAAGTACTTACCGTTATATTTTCATTAAAAAAAATTTATTAACATTTTTCGTCCCACTTATGATTATATTCGACTACTTGTATTATATTTTGTCATAAATATTTTATTTCTTTATGAAAGTTTAGTGACTATAATTAATTATTAATAAGATTGAAACTTAAATTGTAAATTATAAATTCTTTTTAAAATATATTTGAGGGTGACCCTCGTCCCTTTATTTTAAGGATATGCTTGTTTGGAGATGTTCTAAAAATTTGTAACGGAAAAAACTCTCAGTGTGGGGCAAGTCCAATATTAAATTCTTGAAGATCATGAAGTGATAATATTATATGGCCAACCACCTAAATTATTCTTTTTTATCGAAAGAATTAATTTAGGTGGTTGGCATATAATGTTATCACTTCATGATCTTCAAATTTTTAAAATTAATTCATATACTTAAACTGAGATAAAATATCTAAATAGAATAAAATAATGACCTATTCTCCACCATATCAAATATGATGGAGATAAAATTAATAATACAAATGACGTGGAAAATGAAATTAATACAAACATAAACGATTTCGTAATCCAAAAAGTAACTATAACACCCAATCAGTAAAATTCCCGCTTTTGCATCCTCATCTCGTGGTAGAAATTTTGGATGAATCTCTCAGCCTTCAAATCAATCGAATCATCTTCGTGAAAGCAATCGAAAGGCTTTGAAAACTCCCTTAATGGAGAAGAAACTTCAGGGGCACAATGCAGTGGCTCTATCTCCATCTCTATCCAACTTTGTGTTATTGTATCAACAACACATTCATCACTGCATTGGCCGATGCACCGTGAAAAAATTAATAAATCGTAAATATGTTTAAGCCCCGATCTAGATATGCGAATTCGCTTCCTACAATATCGGATAAGGGATGTGCGTGAAGGTAAGAATTGATACTCTTGAAGGAACTTGTAGTTGTATTGCTGAAGTTGCTTGACCCTCTTGGCTGATCTTCTCTGATTTATGGGAAGCTTGAGTCTTGGGATAATTGGTCTTCTACAGATCGAGACTTTTAGTATTCTTGAGACCTTATGGAAAATGGGTCTTCTTCTTTGGAACATTTTGATTGAATGTTTAAAGGGTTTCTTAGAAGTGATCACATTAATGTTCAAGATTTATAGCAGATGCTAAGTTTTAAATTTTTAGATCCAACCAGGAGCGCCAAGCCAACCTGTGAAAAGTCATGGTCGGTTGTCCTTTTTAGAACCTACTTTTTCAAGTATATGTATGTATTAAGTAGCCGTTGGAGGAACGTCCTCTACAATATAATCATTATATTATATTTTAAATAAATGGTAAATTTTACTTACCTTTTCATATGGAGTAAATACTTTTCTTTTTGTAAATATTCTTTGATTTCTGTTTTAAATTAATTTTATCAGACACACTCAATTAGTGTTACAGTCATTGTACAAAAGTTTTTTGAATAAATGTAACACTATTTCAGAAAAAAAAAATTGTCTCCACCATATATATTGACAAATACAGTATATAGCTTCTCTTTCTTTCAATTCAAACATCTGATAATAGTCATAACCAACTACAAATGTGTTGTTTCTTTCCAAACAATTGGACGCAACCAATTTGGAATAGTAATATAAGGTAGGCATGAATTTGAAGTTTGGTTGAAGAAATCTCCTTGGTGTCTCAAAAATCTCATGCATTAACACCTTTGAGGTTGTCCATGAAATAGAGGTATACTGAGGTTGTCCAATCGCATGCATTAACACCTTTGAATCACTGATAAAAGGTACTGTTATATTCTAAAAATGAATCTACCAATCAACCTGATAAATTTGCAATATAATAGCTATTAGAATTGAAGTAATTGTAACTAAGCATGCCATGGAATATAGCTATTAGTGCAAGTAAATCTGGCCAGGAATGAATCTTCATAGGACGGCTCAGATGATGCAGTTAGACGTAGATCTTCATAAGACATGTAGTATTGTCGGTTGTCGATTGTCTATGTAATTTTGTTCATAAATGTAATGTCATAATAAATCAACGTTAAAAAAAGAATTGAAGTAATTGTAAGTAAGCATGCCATGGAATTTAGCTTAAAAACCTCACATATATATAATCAATATATATTGATGAGTTTTTATTGGGTCAATATTGATCAGTATCATCTGTTACAACTACTAGGAGCGTGGCCCCGCGCAAGCGCGGGATAGTTGGTCTTAAACTTGTATTTTGTGTTAGAAGATATGGTTGTTGAAAAAAAAAACAAAGTTTCTATAAGAAAAGAATAAGGAATTGAGGAGATGGTCGTTCAAAAAAAGTATACGTAAGAGATGATAGGTGAAGTTAGAAACATTAGTTAGGAGATGGTATATTATTCATAGTGGATGTCTATTGTATGAGTAGGCTTTTTGGAAGCTTGTTTTTTTTAGCCAGAGGTTTAAGTGGTCGTTTTTGGAACCCATAAACAAACCAGATGCTATTTCTCTTAGTTTGAAGCGAGGGTGAGAGATTGTTTTTTCCCTACTGCAAGTCCTGTAAAAATGCATTTGGGGCATCCATTAATCTGTTATTGGATAAAAAACTCATGATTTAGTTTGATGATACGATCCATTAAACTGGACCTTAAAATTTTGAGTACAACTAACTATTGTATTTACACAATTTAAATTAAACAAATTATCTCCAATTTGTCCAATTAGACGTATCTCTAAAATAACCTGACATGAGTCTGTAAACATTTTCTACGTTGAAACAATGTCGACAATAGCATCGTGTTGCTATGTGAACATGTATTGATACACTAAGTTAGAACATGCTTATTTTTCAGACGTTCTATTTATTTAAAATCCAAGTAACTCTTTTTCCGGTGGGAGATGGTTTGAAGATATTTCAAGACACAACCAAAGATCAAAGTAGGGAATACATAAGAAAATATTTATTTCAAATGACACGATAGCTATAAGTGGAGATGACAATTCTCGGTCTTGAAACTATCACTCAGGGGGCGTTTGGACTATTTGGCTCGTCTTCAAAGCTGGGCAGTTTTGCTTCATCAACTCCCATTGCTCTTTTCGCCGCATCAACTGTGTTGCTGGCAGATGATGTTGCTTGTCCAGCTTGGACATCCACGACTGGAGCTTGGCTGCTGCTGCTACTCTGAGACACAATTGTACATGTATGTTATTTAAGATCTGAACGGAAAAAGTTATTAAGAACTTAGATTACCCACCTCTGGCTGAGTGCCAAAGAAGATATCTCAGTGACTGCAGAGATGGTGAAAAACGATTCCTTGCCACTTAGCAGTTCAACGCAGTTTGGTAGCTCCGGTCCTTCATCACCTCTCATCTGTAACAATTTTATATGATTGTTACAATTATATATATGATTCGAGGGTCAGAGAAATCGTAACAATTTTAATAATTTTAATGTAATGTGTTAGAGCAAAAACAAACCTCCGCAAGAGCCAGAATGTTTGCATCTTTCTTGCTGACCTCCCTGTCAAAGACCACAAAACGTGGCACTTCGTTGTCGTCGTCAACAGCCAGTTCAACGGAACCTGGAAAGAGAGTAGGTTAGCTGTGAACGTGTATTTAAATTATGGTGTTCTTTTAGACATGAGACATGATTACCATTCATACCTGACTACTGACGTTCGGAGGAACGCATCTGTTGTACCGGGGTGAAGTGTCAGATTGGAGAAACACAAATTTACAAAGTTTCCAAAGAGAAGATTCTGTTTCTCAATTTATACGCCCAGCCCGTAAAAAAAACTTCAATCATGTAAACAATCAAAACATAAAACATGAAGATCAACAATGTTCACAACTAAGCCAAAACTCAAGAAGCACATGTTTTTTTACCTTTAGCGCTCCTTGCACTGATTGAGCAACTTTTTCCACGACCGTTTCGTGGTATTGGGTTCCCCTTTGAGATGGTAGATAAGAAAGCAAAAGCCAAGTCATCCCTTGGTCCATAATTTTGTTCTTATATTATGGGTTTGACAGTTGCCACTGAACTGCTAATCATGGTGAGCGTTTGGAGTCTCAGCAATATAACTTTATATAGCGAGGATGGTCATATCGGTTCGGAAACGTGTTACATAATCATTATTGATGGTCTGAGTAAATAGGGGGAGATGTAGAGATTGGGGAAGATAAAGAGTTCGTGTAAGGAGTTCATAGTTTTGAAGGAAATTGCAGGAGTAAAAGAACCCTAGATCTCACTAAAGAGAATATCAGACGACATCAAAACTTATTTGGGCCACTACGGGGATTTGTTTCATGGGCTTGGCTTCAGCCTTAAATCTAAAGATATAGGCGAAAGACTTAACGAATATGTCCACATATCAGTTAACAGATTTATTTAAGTTCGACTTTATCTTTCTGGTGAAACCCACACTATTTAAAATATAGACACGTGGATAACTTTAGGAGAAGCAAAAGTGCATCATTATATATGAACCGTATCAAGAGCTCTGGATTGGGCTGCGCGATAGGTTTAATGGGCTGCGACCAACACGGTTTCAAGAGAGGTTCGGGATTGGGCTGCAAGATGGGTCAAATGGGCTGCGAAGGTGACTATTTTTTTTTTTAATTTCAAGCCCAATCTGCCAGTGACATGGCAGAATGATTGGTTGGGAATATTTTGCCTAAGTGGCACCCCTAAGAAGCCTCAAAATTAAGCCCTTTTATATAGTGGGATTTATTAGCAATTACTTAAATAACACTAAACTAAACACTATCTATAATGGGTTGTTGGGATACTCTTTCTTTTCTCGTTTTCATGTTCTTTATGGTTTTAGTACCTTCGGGTCTTTAGTTCAATCGCCAAGCTTAAGTCTCTACTCGGGATTTCAAGATTCCACTGTTTATGCTAAGTTTCCCTCTTCTGAGTTTTCTCTTCTCCAACTAAAGATTATGGGCTTTTATCTAAACTAAAAACTAATGGGCAATCATTGGGCCTATGATTTTAATATAATGAAAGCATTTGGATTGGGCCAGCAACATATACTATATCTTTATAGGTAGCTCGGTCGAGTTCGTTAGACCCTTAAAAAACATACGACAGCTCTCTAACCGAAATAAAAACAGAGGAGAGAAGTGGAGACGTAGTATTCATCTTCTCAGTTGAGCTCGCTTGTTCAGAAGTGATAGAAAAGCAGCTCTGTGGCCCAAATCGGATCGTCTAAGTGTATGTGCCATATTGGTACATGATGAACACGAGTAAGAAAAAGTGATTAGAAGATTGATTGTATATAACTAGTGATTCTTTGTAATCTCCACCATAGTAGTTTTCTGGCGAAAGAGCTAGTGCGATTGAGAGCACTGTGTCTTCCTTGAGTATTTAGATTCAACCATAAACAAACCAAGAGAATACGAACTGGAATCGCAACCTATATTTATGTTTTTAACCGAGGATAAAGCTTTTGTTTGGGGTTCTCTCTCTTTAAGTTCTCAATTTCAGATTTTTTAAGTAGAATGTTTATGATGTTATAAACTATTTGATCGTTGTTTTTTTTTGTTTGTCTATATAGAATGTCTAGCTAGATTGCTCTATTCTGGGATGAACTCGAATTTCGTAAGTTCTTTGATAAGACTCATCTTTTATAGAAGATGTCATACTTGTTTCTTGAATTATGACATCATAATCATCAACAGGAGTCTCTTTAGAAGGTTAGAACTGATCTTTGTTTCTTCTTATCGTTTAATTATTATGTCTTTGTTCTTCATTGTACCTGTTTCTTCTTTTAATAAAAACTCATAGACGAAAATCACTATTTATAACTGCACGATAGTTTACTAAACGAAAAGGATCGGTCAAATCAAAATAGAAGCAAGCAGGTGGTTGAACAAGCAGGAGCCTTTTCAAAATTATATATGATGATAAGATGAGTTGTGACAATGGGCTCATAAAAACTTGTCACACAATCTTGAAAAATGACCGAGAGATCAAGTTCGATGGTCAAACAAAAAGCGTCCCATTTTCCACAACCAGAAGAAGTTTTTATTTTTTTTGATAACCGAGAGTGTCCGGTGGACCAAGACCCAACCAACTAAATTTTTTGGGGTATGTTTATCGGTGCCAGTGAAACTTGATTGTTCGCAATGGGAATTAGCTAGATGCACATTTATAGCATCAAAAGCACATATGCAAATAGACAAGACTAAATTGAGATGAAAAGGGAAAACAATCAACGGAGAGCACAATGACATAAAAATATGATCAACTTTTCGATCATTTAGAGAGGTGGACAAAAAATTGTTGTAAAAAGCGGGATTGTTGCTGTTAACTTATAGTTTTTTTTAAATAAATTAATGAACCAGGTATCATTATACCTACTAATATTTCATCGGTTTGTATGATCAATTTTTAGTACTCTTCCCGTATACGGTATATCCATAACACGACGTTTCAACCAATGATCTTTTTCTCCAAAACTGACAAAACATAAATCAAAATTTGAAAACAAAATTTTGTAGAATTTAAACACACAAAAGGAACAATAAGTGTGTGCAAAATATATTACATTAAAATGTTTTCTAAAAGATGAATTATACACGAATCTTCTAATGTAGATTTTTTTTTTCTTGTATTTTTTGCTAAGCAAATTCTTTGTTAGTAAACAAAATTTTGTAGAATTCAACCACACAAAAGGAACAATAAGTCTGTGCAAAATATATTACATCAAAATGTTTTCTAAGAGATGAATTATACACGAATCTCTAATGTAGACTTCTTTTTCTTTTTTTTTTTGCTAAGCGACTTTTTTGTAGTAAACAAAATTTTGTAGAATTCAACCACACAAAAGGAACAATAAATGTGTGCAAAATATATTACATCGAAATGTTTTCTTAAAGATGAATAATACACGAATTTTCAAATGTGGACTCTTTTTTTTTTTTGCTAAGCGACATCTTTTTTCTTTTGAGAAAGATCCAATGTAGACTTCCCTATTTGTAACACTGATAAACTCGAGATAAATAAAAAAAATATGTGAAAATCCATATTTTAAACTAAAAAGGTGAACTATTCTTATATGGTAGTGTTATAAACTTATGAGTAACATTTTAGGCGATTATCCAGGCACTAAATCCGAATACGTAGTGCTTATTTGTTAAACAATATTCAATAAAAATGTTTAAATTAAAATCCTAGCTATGACTCGTAGGCTATACAACAATAAACAATATATGTCTAAGTTAAGTACTTAAAATTATATAATGTTCATTGCAGTACATAGTATAGACGTAGTTAAGTACTTAAGTCTGCAGGCAGTGATCTATGTCTGACTAAGTTCAAAAACAAATGTAAGGTATAAACTGTAACTACACATTTGAGATTTCTAGCTCAAGCCCAGACTAAAAAATGGTAAGGCCCAAAACATATACCCTCCTCCCCCTCTTGGAGCCAGAGTTACGATTCTACGAGATAATGCGGTGGGTTAAGATCTACGGCTACGATGACAAGTCAAAGAATCGGACGGTTGATAAGCTATCTATCACATTAAAATGATTTCCCGAAAATACCCTTCTCTCCTTCAAGATTCATAGTACAAATACGAAACTCTTCCTTCTTCCTTCTCTTTTTCTTTATTGCAGCAATCCAAAACCAAATCGAAAGCAAAGAGTTTGAAATTTTCCGATCAATGGTGTTTTGTGGTGAAGGAGGAGACTACATGGCGACGATGGGACGTGAGGGACCTAAGACTCTTCACAATTTCACCCTCCCGGATTTGAAGTGGGGAGTTCAGCGGAGTCTCAGGTGCATGAAGCTCCAATCTACCGGCGGCTCAACCTCCCTTGATCTTCGACTCCGACGCCGACCCTCGCCTTCCCAATTCAACGG